>NC_133660.1:246274672-246578006 GCF_037893015.1 Macrotis lagotis
GTAACAAAATTCATTTAAGACACGCAAAAGGTTTATACTCTCAGGGGAAGTAATTTTTTTTTTTAAAAAAGTAGAGGAGATGAATAGGTACCAGACCTTAAATTATGTTATAAAGCAACAGTCATCAAAAGCATTTGGCATTTTTTAAATGGCAAACAAGAGTACTGAATAGAACAATATTTGATGAACATGAAAGCACAAATTAAGTAGGAAAATGTCCTATTTAATAAAAATTCTGGGGGAAAATAGAAAGCCATCTGGCAGAAAACAGATAAATCAACAAGTTATCTCATTTTTCATAATAAAAATAGAAACGGATATGATATTAATATTAGATATAATATCATTAAAATAGAAAAAAAAGTCAATGATAGGTTGTCTGCAGTTTGTTTTCCAACTACATGAATCTGGAGTCAGTAGTTTTTAACCAATCATTTCTTTTGCAAAGTTTGGAGTTTTACAATTTTTCTTCCTCCCATCTCCCGTGTCCCAACAAAAAACAACCTGATATAAGATATAAGATAATATATGATATATTTAAAAGCATGCTAATCACAGAATGATATTGAACATGCTGTGAGAGAAGAATCATATCTAAACAGAAGAAAACATCAGAGAGAAAAAAGTAACATAATACAGAAGACAACTTTTAAAAATTGAAACTTTGGTCTTCATTTAATTCCATAATTTCTTCTCTGAATGTGGATGGTATTTTCTATCACAAGATTTTGAACATTTTCTTTGATTATTGGGGGCCTGAAATGAACAAGTCCACCAGGATTGATCATTACCCTATGTTTTGTTAGTGTGTATGTTCTTCTGGTCCTGCTCATTTCACTCAGCATAAATTCATGCAAGTCTAGATTTAAGTATCCTTAACCAGGTGAGGAATAAGGACAATTGAAGAAAAACAGACAACTTTTGACTATGTGAAATGGAAAAGTTTCTATATTAACAAAATGAATGCATCTAGGACAAGAAGAAATTTTGAATTGGAAAATAATGTATCAATTCTCAAAGATTTGTTATTATACAAATATAGATAACAATCAAATACACCTAACTATATATGTTTATATGTAAATGTGTATCTGTTTATATGTATAAATGCATGTTGGCATATATATATATATATATATATATATACATATATATATATACACACACACACACATATATATATATAAAATATACCAGAAATATACCAGAAATCATTCTCTAATACCAAGTGGTCAAAGACTATAAATTAAGTGCTTTTTTTTTTTAGGTTTTTGCCAGGCAAATGAGGTTAAGTGGCTCGCCTAAGATCACACAACTAGGCAATTATTAAGTGTCTGAGGTTGGATTTGAACACAGGTACTCATGACTCCAGGGTCAGTGCTCTATCCACTGTGCCACCTAGCTGCCCCAAATTAAGTGCTTTTTAAAAGAATTATAATAAACACGTGAAAAATGTTCCAAATCACATAGAAATGTAAACAAAAACAATTCTAAGGTTTCTCTTTATAATCATCACTTTGAAAACAGGGTAAAGAATAGTAACTCTTACCCCACTGTTGGAAGACTGGCATCCTAGTGAGTTGTTGAGTGAACTATGAATTAAATAAAACCATTGTAGAAATCAATTTGCATTTGTGCAAATAATGTAATGAAAATGTCAGTGCCTTTTGTCTCTGAAATTCCATTTCTAGCTTTGTACTTGAAAAAGCTCATGGACAAGATCATAGTCTCTACAGTTCTGAAAATATAGCAGTCATTTGTGTGTGTGTGTGTGTGTGTGTATGTGTGTGGCAGCAAAGAACTGGAAATAAAATAGATTCATGGCTTGGTGGGGAAGAGAAAAGAATGCTGTGTCTGGAGTCAGGAATACCTAAATTCAACTCCAGTCTGAGTCAATTAATCACTGTATGACCCTGGGAAAGTCATTTAACCACCATCTACCTCTCTGTTAAATGAGGATAAGAATAATAACACCTGCAAATGAGATAATTGTAAACTGTTTAGCACAGTGCCTACCATATTAGTGCCAGATAAATTATAGCTATGACTAATGTAATAGAATGACTGAGCTGTAAGAAATTATGTAATGATGGATGCAAAAGAGGCTAGAAAAATTTAGAGGGGGCAGCTAAGTGACGCAGTGGATAGAGCACCAGCCCTGGAGTCAGGAGGATGTGAGTTCAAATCTGACTTTGGACACTTAATTAGCTGTGTGACTTTGGGCATGTCACTTAACCCTATTGCCTTGCAAAAACAAAACCAAAAAAAATTGGGGTGACGTGGAAATAGATACTATGCATATACTTCAAAAGAAAATTAATAACTAAATTTCATATAGTGCTCTTAAGCTTTGCAAAGTGATCTTACAAATACTGTCTACTGTGATTCTAATACCAATCCTGTGTATTTGGTACTATTATTATCTCTACATTACAGATGAGGAAACTAGGTCAGACAGTGGTGATGTGACTTGCCCAGGATCATATATGCTGGTAAGGGTTTGAATCAGGTCTTCCCAATTCCAAGCCTAGCCCTCAATTCACATCTAGCTATCACAAATCAGTAAAGGGTTGTGATGGAGGAATGGGCTAGTAGTGACAAATGATAGTTCCCCTTCTCCTTGTCAGTTTGGGAGATGAAAAAAACAAGAGAATTTAGAGAAGAGCCAGGTTTTGTTTAAATGTTGGAAGCATATCACATATTGGTTGAAAACTTTAAGGAGGTAGGAGTTGGTTGACAATAAAAGAGGGGTTCAGTCAAATGGGCTTAGATGATATAAGAGACATGATATGAGGTGTAAATAAATAGAAGGGGTATAAGATCTGGAAGGAAGCACGGAGCATACTTTGTTCTTAAATAAATTTAAATAGAATCAGAGACTCAGTACAAAAGGAATCAGACTGGGGAGAGGTGGTTCTGTTGGCAGAAAAATCTAAATTTCAAACTATAGATTTTACTTTGTCTAAGTTTTAAGATAGAAACATTTGGTTTCTCCTGAAGGCAGGCACCTAATGGGTGATTATTAAGAGCCAGGTCAGAGACTGGACCCTAGGTTCTTGGAACACTAGCAAGAAAAAGGTAAATGTTTATTGGGCAGACATCCAAGAGGCTGCTCCTTCCATCTGAGTCCTTCCAGACTGCTGTTTTATTTGGAGAGGGGAGTAGAAAGGTTATGGGGTTGATTCAACTTTCCATTCCATGATCTGATACTCTGATATTAAAATATCCTCCCTAAAATGGGGGTGGGGGAAATAAGATGGATGGAAATACAGCTAACAAAAATCAACTGTGGGAAGAAATATTGAAGCAATTTCTCTGATGGATTTATGATAAAGGTAGCTATCCATTCCTCCCCCCCAATAATAAAATATCTTCCCTAAATTAAATGGCTTGCCTTCTGCCTGCCCATTTCCTATTATATTATGTGTTTGGTTGGTTGTTGTCCTTCATTCTCAAAGAGGATCAAAATGGCGTCACTATGTTGGAGTTAAGATATAGCTTGACTGACTGTGGTTGATTAAACCAATATGAGTTCAGAAAGCTCTACCACAGGTCAGACACAAACAGTCCATATATAATTCACCCTGTGGCACAAATAGTATTTCCTAATGCACAGACTGCTACATTTGAAGTAAGGAGAACCTGGATTTAAATCTGTTTCCAATACTTTAACGGCAAGACTATGGGCAAGTAACATAATATCTCCACCTCAGTTTCTTCAACATGAAAAATTAGGCTATTTAACATATGGGGATATTCTGAGGGTCAAACGAGTTAATGGATATAAATGTCTCTTACCATCATGGTTATTATTAAGTGCTCATCACCCCACAAAGAAATAACAGTAAAATAAACTGTTGGTTGCTAGGGTCACAAGCTCATTAATAATGATTGTCTTCTCCTCTCTCTGGTCTTTTTAAACCTTTTGTTGGTGAAGTATAAATATCCCTGTATAACTTTCCTGGCTTTTAGAATCCCTGTGATATTATTATTAATTATGATTGTTATTATTTATTGTTGTTGCTGTTATTATTTTGGAACACGGTCTTTGAGCACTCTGAAACTAAAGGGTTTTGATTATTTTATCCATTCTATCAAATGCTTTTGGGAAGGTGTACAGTCAGAAATGTACAAGAGTTTAATAAGAAACTGGCACACAACCAGTTAGAGGAGAGATGACTATGTTGCCTACAGATGCACATGGGCTGGCAGACATCACAAGAGGTCTTTGTGGACATAGGGCTGTCATGATGGTGACCCCTGCTATGCCAATCAGAAATAACAACCACACGTGAGCTCAACTGGCATATTGCTCTGACATAAATACCAATTAGGAGTCTCTTCCGCTGGATAAAAAAGCTTTCTCACCTTTCTGGATGCCTGAAGCCTACTGGGGCTATCACTGCAGGTGAAGGGCCACTTAGGGGTTTTCCTTTGTCTGTTAATTACTTGGAGGAGAAAGTTCAGCCAGTCTCCCAAAAGGAAGTTATGGTATGTGGACAGATATATTTTGTGATTTGGAAGAAAGAAAGAAGACTTTGCATCCCTGGAAAATAGAGTCCTACTCCTATGTTCCCTGGTAATTTCATTCATTTGGCTTCCATTTAATTTTCTCCTCTACCCCCCGTCCCTGAAATTCTGGTAGGAGGATTGCTACTTTAGTTTTTAAACTTTAACTAAACAAGGGTCTTGGTATAGTGTAGGCCTGATTCGGGGTTGTCCCTTGTTGATTCTATGGTTTATGTTGGAGATTGATGGAGTCAACAAAATAAAATCTACTTGATTATAGGCAAAGAAGAAAAAATCACTCAAGAATTTCAGTTAAGTGGATCGAAGTACCCCTGATCCCTGTGAAGGAATATATTGGATCAACAGGGGAAGAAATGGTAATTCACCTGGCTTTGGGATATCCACCAAGCATGAAGATCTCAGACCCCATATGGGGGGACATTTTTATTCTGCTCAATGATGAGAAAGTCACACATAGGTTTACAATGTTTGTCCTTCATTTTCAAAAAAGACCACAGCGTTAGGGAGGTGGTGTTATGACAAGTACATGGATTGGATTTCAAGGGGGGGGAGTGTGGTAAATCACCAGCCTCACTTTCTCCTCCAGAACCATCTGGATCCAGTGGCCAGATATGGATCAGGACGATTGGAGATGGTCCTGGATGTGAGGCAATCAGGGTGAAGTGACTTGCCCAAGGCCACACAGTAAGTGTCAGAGGTTGGATTCCAACTCCTGTCCTCCTGAATCCAAGACCAATGCTCCATCCACTGTGCCATCTAGTTGCATAGGGTTAGAGCAACTTCAACAGCCATGGGACTCAAGTCTTGACTTCCTGAGCCAATCAGGTTCTGGAGATAGCTTTCTTGACTTTTAGGGTAAGAATTGACCTAGTCTTCACTGGAGAGAGGGTAGAAAGTAAAGGACAACGATCCTATAATCAGTGATATTCATCTCTCATAGCTTGAAAGTGGAGTAAAATACCATTCTCCTAAAGTCACAGTAACTGTGAGACTGTAGCTTGATCCATATAGATTCACATCAATACAGTGAATTAAATCATGTCAACCCAACATAACATCACACAGGAAAATTCAGCTGTAGCACAATTCACCCACATAAAATGAGACCAATAAAGGAGGTGTACTAGGTTTTACTCTTTTCTATATGTGCAAGAGAGTTAATGAGAATGACTGGACTCCAGAAAGGGCTCAGAGAAAAGCAATGAAAATGATTAAAGGACCAGGAGGATCATTTCTCAAAGGAAAGGTTAAAGGATTATTTAGACTGGAAATGTGGAGATTGCAGAATGACTTAATAATGCTCTTCAAGAGTGTGAAAGGCTGTATTACCATTAGCAGATGATAGATGGTGGTAAAGAAAACACTGAATGAAGGGTTCTGCTCATGGGAAATGATGACCTTTTTGTTCTCTAGTGACCAGCTACATCCCTCTGGAAAAAAGGAGTACAGATTGAAATGCCTTGAAATTGCAGCTAGAAAAGTTAAAATCATCAAAGGAATGCTTACAAGTAAATGAGATGGTACAGGCCATTCAGCTCAACAGACAGTGCCAACCGTGCCCATGTAGTTGAGGGGCTTCTATTATACCGGCTGCCTGATCATATTTATGCATAATTATACACAAAGCAGATCATGCTTTCTTTTATTATTTTTTTCTGCTGGTCACCTACTGCTGATCACCTATCTTAGAAATGTATATGCAAATTTCAACATTTATTGTCTCATTAATTATGGAAATCATTTGGTAAACTTAGGACAATACCTATGCTGAAGTATTTTTAAAATGGAAATGGTTCATTACCTAGATTCATTCTTTTCCTACCTACTGGCTACTTCTCTGTTTAATTTAATCATATTCATTTATTCCCATGATTAAAAACACACAAAACCAATATCTCTGTGCTGAATGATATAGTTTATGAATATGTGTGTGATTGTTGCTGATAATAATAACAGACTCTACCCTCACAGACATGTGATTTATTGGAGAGGGGGGATAGTAATCTATTGAAATCCATTCTGAAATAAAATTTATCTTGAGTGATTATTATCTTCCAAAATATCTGAAAGTAATAAGGTCTTAGATTATTTCAACTAATCCCCTCCTTGTAGCAATGTCAATACATTTGATAGCAGTTTTTTTTTTGTTTATTTGTGGCTTTCTGACAAGTCTTCATCTAACCCAGCCAAAAGCGTTAACTCCTATTTTTTCTTATTTAAAAGTACCTCAAACTGAATTATAGTTTCTATATAAAATATCTATCTTGTAGTTAAAAAAATACTTCTCCCAGAATGTACTGCCAACAAAGCTAATAGAGTCTTTACTTTCAGGATAGTAATCAAGTATTAGGGAAATCTTTGATCTAAATTGGCAGCTGTTTTTGGACTTAAATTCTGCAATGCTGAGGGACAGATTAACTTAGACATATAAAAGCATTTAAAAAAGGAAACCATGAAGGGATGATTATTATATTATTAAATGTTCAATAATAAGTCCCTTAATTAAAAGTAACCATGCCATTTCTTCCATACTTATTCTAAAAACTGTTTTTTGATATCATAAAATTCTAGTAATATGAGTTTGATCAATAGTAGGTGTTTAATAAATGCTAATTCAGTGATGTGAAATGACCAAATATTCCACTCATCATTTTTTCTGACTTCTTAGACAAAAATTCCTTTCCTTTCTGCTATTCCCCTGTAGATGTTATTTCTTCCTATTAATATACAAGTTCCATGAAACAATTTTATCCCACTTTAGCTCAAAATTGTTCTGAAGAGAAAGTCTATAGAGAAATATTCTTCCAAATCTAGATTTCTTATATGAAAGTCATTAACCCATTATATAACTTTTATTAAGCACCTAAAATGTGACTGTCACTATGATTGCTGCTAGGGTACTAAAAATGGAACTTATGCTTTCCAGCAAAGAGATTACATTCTATTTGGGAGAATAAAAGTTATTTTTCACAGATAAGTAGGATGATATAGACTAAGAGGTTTTTGTTTTTGTTTTGTTTGTTTTCTTAATTGTTTGTATGGTGTAGCCTTATGCTTTCTCTTTTGTAGAGGGCTCCTTAATGAGAAAACTTCCTCTACCAATGCATAGTGGCAGTCCTTTTTTTGTAAAATTTTAAATATTTTATTTTTTTCTGATTATATAAAATAGTATTATCTATCATTTTTGTAAGATTTTGCATTTCATACTTTTCCCCATTCCCCTATTCTTCCTTCCTTCCTTCCTGCCTTCCACAGAAGGCAGTCTGATAATCTTTACATTGTTTCCATGTTATACATTGATTTAAATTGAATGTGTTGAGACAGAAATCACATCCTTGAGGGAAAAAAATAAAAGAATAGCAAAATTATGTAGTATATGGGATACTTTTTAAATTGAAGGTAATAGACTTTGGTCTACGTTTTAACTCCATAGTTCTTTCTCTGGATATAGATGGTATTCTCCCATCATAGGTCCTCTAAAATTATCCCTGAATATTGCATCGATGAAAGGAGCAAGTCTATTAAGGTTGATCATCAACCCCCATATTGCTGTTAGGGTGTACAATGTTCTTGTTCTTCTCCTCTTGCACAACATCAGTTCATGAAAGTCTTTCCAGACTTTTCTGAAATCCCATCCCTCTTGGTTTCTAATAGAACAATAGTGTTCCACTATATAAATATACAACAATTTGTTCCCATTCATTTGATTTTTATTTCTTTTCTATCACAAACAGGGCTTCTATGAATATTTTTGTACAAGTAATGTTTTTACCCTTTTGCTTGATCTCTTCAGGGTATAGACCCAGTAGTAGTATTGCTGGATCAAAGGTATGCACATTTTTCTTGCCCTTTGGGCATAATTCCAAATTGTTCTCCAGAAAGGTTGGATGAGTTCACATAGCTCCACCAACAATGTTTTAGTGACCCAAATTTGCCACATCCCTTCCAACACTGAACATTGTCCTTTCTGGTCATAGTGGCCAGTCTCATAGGTGTGAGGTGGTTTTATTTGCTTTTCTTTGATTTAATTTCCATTTCTCTAATCAGTAATGACTTAGAGTAATTTTTCATGTTGACTATGTATCGCTTTGATTTCCTCATCTGTAAATTGCCTTTGCATATCATCTTTGACCATTTGTCAATTGGGGAATGACTTGTTTATTTTTTTATAAATTTGACTCAGTTCTCTATATATTTTAGAAATGAGTCCTTTGTCAGAAATACTAATTGTAAAAATTGTTTCCCAATTTATTACATTTCTTTTGATCTTGGTTATAGTGGTTTTGTTTGTGCAAAAGCTTTTTAATTTAATGTAATCAAATTTATCTGATTTATTTTTAATGATGTTATCCATCTTTACCTTGGTCATAAACTTCTCTTTCCATAGATCTGACAGGTAAACTATTCCTTGATCTCCTAGTTTTCTTCTAATATTGTCTTCTGCCATACTAATTACCTATTTTCCCAATAGTTTTTATTGAAGAGAAAGTTCTTATCACAGAAGCTGGACTCTTTGGGTTTAATCAAACAGCAGGTTATTATAATCGTTCCCTGCCCCCTAATCTATTCCATTGATCCACCACTCTGTTTTTTAGCCAATACCAAATAGTTTTGATGATTGTTGCTTTATAATATAATTTTAGATCTAGTAAGGCAAAGCCATATTGGCAGTTCTTTTGCAAATTATATTTTTAGAGAGATGGCTGGAACAAGTTTAAGTATCTTGCCCAGGGTCACTTGGTCTTTAAGTGACAAAGAAGGGACACGAACCTGGGTCATACCCTGATTCTGAAGCTATTCTCTAAACTGTATGCTATCCTGGCAATGGACATGGATATGGTTATGCTATCTTTAATATCTACAGGAGAAACTTCTCAAAGTTGAGATCAGGTTTAAATGAGGTAATATATGCAATGAATTTTGCATTCTTTAAAGGATGGTGTGATTCTCTGTCTTTCTTAGCCATTTAGACAAAGCTTTGGCAGAACCACTGCCAGTATTAGCATTCTACTTTCCTGAAACTACAGTATTAGCTGATGGATGGATACTTAGGGACTACAGAGTTTGAAGATTATTACAAATATACTCCAGATATCTGAAACAATAGTGGTTTGTGTGTGTGTGTGTGTGTGGTCAAGTTAGAAAACCTTAATGTATATATCTATGTACATATATTTATATTAAGGTATTCTAAGTTGATCTTTTCAGAAAATTTTGGGGAAAAATCTTTTATTTTCATATATGTTGCATTCATTAGGTGATTTCTCCACACGGGGGGATTGATTGGCCCTTTTTTCTTTACCTGACTTAAAGAACAAAGGAAGCAGCTGTTCTGCCAGTATATGCTCTGAGCATTAAAAAAGACTTATGCTTTTAAAAAACTAATTCAATATCTAGGTCAATCTGTTTTACCAGATGGGACAGTTAAAGAGGTTTATGCTAACTCATATACCTTAAGATAAGCATAATTTCATCACTCTGACTATGCCTTCTACCAGTGACAATAAGAACTGTTTCATGACAGTAGTTTTCTTGAGTTCCTGCTATGGCCAAAATATCTCAGAATCATCTTTCTGAATGCCTCTGTAAAATATGGGAGGAGTTGAACCAAATGATCACTTATTCCACACCCCTGTACTATAATGAAGAAAAAAGAGTTGTACATGGACTCCAGAATGTTGACATTGGGAGAAATGTTTAAAACAGAGACATCCTAGGCTTGAGTATTCACTAGGGTCCTAAAAAGTGTTCAGTGTAATGTGTAATTATGTTCCCTTATGTTGGTGGCATTAGGATAATTAATCAACATAGAAGTGTGCTGTATGTCTTTACAACAACCAACCCTGGGGAAATTTATAAAAAATATAAATTTATGCAAATTAATTCTTAAATTTAATCTGAAGTATTTTTACATATTCTCCATCACTTCATTAAATTTAGACAATAAAAATTTAAAAACAATGAATCTTGTCCAGTCTTAAAGCATTTCCCAATTGTAAATACTCAAAACTCAAGGGATATAATAGTTCAATGAGGTAGAGGAATCAAAGGAGGCTTTATGAAAGACATGACACCTAAGTGGAGTATATGGAGTAGAGAGCTGGTTCTAGACATGGAAGGAAGGACTTCCAGTTGAACAGAGATGAGTATGAATTAGGCAAGTTCTGAGAATACTGATTCATCCAGTCTAGCTAGAGAATACAGTGCATGATAGGTATTATTCTAAATAAGGCCAAGAAGATAAGAAGATGAGAATTGAATGCATGAGAGCTTTAAATGCCAAAGCAAAATAGCTTATATTTTGTCTTACAGGAAGTGGAGGGTCACATGTCCTCTGAGAGAGATTTTAAGATGGTAGCTAAATTTGAAAGTAGATTTGAATTTAGCTAAAGGGAGAAGATGATGACATAATAAATGCACATATTATTTCAGCAATAGTCTCACAAAAATGTGGCTATTGATAGGAAGTAGGCATCTTAATATGTGAGGTGGTCCTTTGGAACATTGATCCTTTTTGTGAAATCTTCCAAATTTATCTCAAGAAAATGAGTCCCAAAGGTTTACATGACCTGTCCAGGGTCACATTGGTAGCAAGTTACAAATGCTATATTTGAATAAACTTCCTCTAGCTCCACATTTACTTCTGTTTCCATCATACTGAGGGTTTGAGGACATTTTATATTGATTAGAGAAGCCTGAATATGAGCCAATGGTGCAGGGTTAAAAATGATGCTGTCAACAATAGCAATGAATAATCTATAAAGGATTTTTGAGTGTAGGAGTACAGTAAAGCTTCATCACCTGGTGTCCTCTAGCACCAGTGTTATTTACTGGTTGATTGTAGAGTGTCACAGGAGTGGGAGTGGACCAGGGACTTGGGAGGATATTTAAGCACTTGCATTTGGTTTAACAAATGGAGATCTTGGAGAACTAGGAGAACTTGTCATCCTTGTCTCCCTTGTCTCCCTTGTCTCCTGCTCCTTTAATGTTTGCCTGAGTAAGGATAAGCTAGCCCACAGGAACTTAACACTTCCTGAGCAGTTAGTCTGATAGGAACATAACAAATGGTGCCTGAACAGGGACACAAAGGTGGAGCCATGTGAGTGAAGTCTGGGATAAGGACCAGCAGATACAAGCAGGAGAAATTCCAGGTGACATCCTAGAGCAGAGGACTGTGGAGAGGTAACAGGTTGATTGTTATGGGGGGTGGGGCTGATTTTAAGGAAGTTGGAACAAGGAGGTGTGAAGGAAAGTGAACGTAAGAAGAAACAAGTATGCAGTATTGAGGAGCCAGCAAGAAGTGAAATCTCCGAGGCAGCATGGAGCTTCTTCCTCAGCAGCAGTCTGTACCAGCACCATGAATGGGATTAGGGGGAATTGCTTATTGTTCCTTTTGGCCACTGCTGCCTATCTGGCTGCACTAATTTTGACCCAAACCCCTAAACCTATGACCAACTTTAGGGAGACTTCTCCTCAGTGCCTGCAGACCCTGATTGCAACCCTGATGCCTATGACAAATTCCACTCCAGAAGCAGCAACGAGTTCCACTCTCCAGCCTACAATCAAGCAGCCACGACCATTGCTCCAGCACCAGAAAGCCATGAAGAAAACACTAACCACACTGCCTGTGTTGTTAGTAAAAATGTCAAATGCTATTGAACAGTTTGTAATGTGTTGACTACTGTACTGTTGTTAACAACTCAAGTAATTTCAAATGCTCTCTCTCATTCTCTGCTTCCTTTTTTAGAACTTTGAAACTCAAATCTATGTCTCAAAAAACTTATTTTAGAAATCAAGGGACATCCATGCCTTCTTCCTGGTTTGGGGAGGGGGCGTTGGACAACGACTACATTTTTCTTAGGCTACTGATTGGGAAGCTTCGTGGTCAATTAGTTAAGAAAAAAGGAGAAGAAGACTTTTTTCTGGCACTGGGAAATTCAAATTTCATCTTTTGAATGAAACCTATGTTTATGGCAAATATTTGGGGGCATTATGTGTGTATACATCCATTTAATCATCAATAGGTCATTTTCACATCTCTCTACTGGCCAGGAGAAGTGAGAAAATGTTTCTATATTCTGAGATCTGGTACTGGCCAGGGTATCAATCTCAGTTTGGTAAATGTGATACAAGAGAATTGTTTCTGTTTGTGTTAGTGTCTAAACTCCTGGGTGTGTAATTCAGATCTGAAATAATTAGGTAAAGTTAAATGTTACTCCTTTTAGTTTGAGTTTTGAATTTAATTGCTTATAAGGTCTAATTTAAGTAATTAATGTTGTTGAGATCTGAGCCTATCATTTAAAAGTTTGTAAGTTGCAAAGTTTGTGAAATGATATCAGCTGTGAGCTAAGTTTTGTTAATGTAATATTGATTGACAGCTGTATTCAATTTATGTTAATTGAGACTTTAAGATTTAGTAAATGTACACTTCCTGACCCCTCCGCCCTTCTTTCCTGCAAGGGGCCAGGAATGAGTTATGCCCCCCTCCCCCACTGCCAGGTACATTTCTCCCTGAAGTCCATCACAGTCTCTTTGCTTGGGAATGGAACCTAAAAATGGCATAGATTTCCTGCCCTCAGGACATTTTGAAAAGAGGGAGGGGAAAAAAGACCTCTCTACCTTGTGTTTAAAGAAAAAAAAACTATCTGAGAGTAATTTAGTCACATAAGTTTTGTAACAAGTCTTAAGAATTTGTGCATACTAAGAAGGAAAACATAAGTGGGATAATTGTATTTAAAGGAATTTGGGAATATTGAATTATATATAATCTACTGATTTCTTTTGGAAAAAAGATATTTGTACTGATTTGTTTTGATGTTAAGTAACTGTTTGACAATTATAACAATTTATGTTATATAATCTTTGTCTCATCACACATTTACGGTAAGGGAAATATCACAAATCATGACCTTCTTGGGATGAATCTGTGGATTCATGTATAATATAATGATAATATTATTTTGTAACTCATCTTGATTTGTATGCTTAGTTGACATTTGGATGCTTTAATTGACATTTGTTTATACTATTTTTGAACTTTTATTTACAACTTATGTGGTATCCATTAATGTAATTGAATTAAGGAATTTTGCTTCAAAAAAAAAACAAAAAGGGGGGATATGTAAGGGACTGTTGTGTGTGAGAGTACTGTAAAGCTTCATCACCTAGTGTCCTCTAGCACCAGAGTGTTAGTTACTGGTTGATTGTAGAGTGCCATGGGAGTGGATCAGGACTGGGGAGGATATTTAAGCACTTGTATTTGGTTGGATAAACGGAAGTCTTGGAGAACTTTGAGGAGAACTTGTCATCCTTTTCTCCCTTGTTTCCCATCCCTTCCACTTTCACCTAGGTAAGGATAAGCTAGCCGGCAGGAACCTAGCACTTTCTGAGCAGCTAGTCAGACAGGAACTTAACAGCAAGGTAGGCTTGGATTAAATATAATATCTTCAGTTTTGGACAGATTGAATTTAAGGTAGTGACACTTTCAGGAGTATGACCCTTTATAATTCACTTCTCTCAAGTGTGCCTTCTTCAGTGTTGTGAAAAAGGCAGGGCTTCCCTGAAGCTTCAGATGCTAATCTGCATTTTTTAACAAGCAATTAGAAATGAAGCATTGGAGCTCAGAAGGGATGCTAGAGCAAGAGACATAAATTTAAATGTGACCTGAATAAAGGATAGAATTAAAACCATGGGAGTAGATGAATCTATAACATGAGAAAATGTAGAATGAAGAGAGAAGATGGCAGAAGAGAGCCATAGGAAGTGCCTATGATAGGAAAATATAGAGAACCCCACAAAACAGACAAAGAACAGTACCTTTAGACTAAAGCTATAGGAATATTTAAAAAAAGAATTATGTTATAAAAGTCAAGAAAATAGGAAATGGTCAAGACTGTCAAATACAGAAGAAAGTCCGGGAGGATGCTAATGACTGAAAAGAGACATATAGAGCAAGTAGGAAGATAACCTTGGAGAAGACTACTGTAATAGAATAGTAGGAATGGAAACTATTCAAAGAGATTAAGAAATGAGTGGATTGAGAGAAAAATAAAGTTAAAAAAGTATAAATAATCTTTCTCGTAGTTTCCAAATGATATGTTAGGTGGGTTTTGGTAGGAAAATTTAAAAGACACTAATCAAGTGATTGTGTTTAGGCTTTTTTAATGATGAGAATGGAAGATGGTTTTAAGTAAAAGGGATGGGGCTAATAGAGAAGAATTTTTGATGGAACATGATCCTGAAGCAGATAGAGGGAGCTGAGAATCAAGGTTTTAAGTGTCGAGTTAGTTTTTGCAAGAGTAGCCACCTCATCATTTGAGGCCAAAGGGAAGGCGAAGAGGATAAGAGATGATACAAAGAATTTATGAAGCATGATCAGAAACATTTGAAGGAGCTTGACATTGCTGGCCTCAATCTTTGGAAGAAGGGCACAAGATAATCTGCTGAGAAGGGAGAGTTGAGACTGGATACTCTGTAACAGAAAGGAATGTTTGAACAGTCACTGTGAGGAATATGATTAAGATTCAACAAAGGTTGAATAATAGGTTTCCTGAGCAGAAGAGAAAGCCCATTTGAAATTAAATGGCACAAATCAGTGGAACACCTTGTAGCTTACTTAAGTTCCGTTCCCCAAATGGGTTTTAATATGTACTCTATTCAATGATGAGGTTAGATTAAATGCTTTCTAAACCTCCTTTTGAGTTCTAATATTATTTGATCCAAAGAAAAATCCAGTTAAGTCATGGAACAAATTGAGGGTTGCTGTGCAGTCAGGGAAATGAAGGGGGGAGAGAGAGAGAGCGAGAGAGCGAGCCAGCCAGCCAAGAACTTTTGTGGGAATAAGAGAGGTTCTAGAGACAAAACTTGGCCCACTTTCCCAAGGTGTTAAGGGGTCAGTCCTTGATCAGAGGACATTACTTTGATATAGGGGCATTCATTGATACCAACATGATTTATTTATTCCTTTCCTTCCTTTTCAGAGAAAAATTTTCAAGTGCATTTTTAAATATCCTTATCATATGAATAAAGCTGACTGTTTAAACATGGATGAGTAAAAGTAGTCTTTGAACATTAAGGTAAATTGTTCTGCTAAATTTAAGATTAATTATTTAAGAAGTTCAAAAAATAATGATAATCACTTTCTCTCCCTATTATTTAGTCAACAAATATAGTAAACTGAAGCTGGTGCCACCATGATTTGACCTAATTCAAAAAATCTAGAATGGGACCATCAGTTTAATTCCAGAAATCTGTTTAATATTTCTTCCCAAGAAATTTATAAAAATACCTCTCATCTCTTTTTACAAAAATTGTGTTCCAATCAATGGAGCTGTGGTAGCATTTGTTTCCATCCTTATACTAACAGCAGCATTCAAAATAGGCTAATATAAAAAGTAAAATTAAAAAGTATAACTCTATAATTCAAAGAGACATTGGAAATCCCCTAACCTGACCTCCTCCTCTTTTTAGAGATGATAAAACTGAGGCTGACTGAAATGAAATCTTAGATTCTCACAATGGGAAAGGAAATCAGTGCCTAAGCAATCCAGTCCATACTTAATAAGGAATCCCCTTCTAAAACATGTGTAACACGTGGTTATCCAGTTTTTTTCTTGAAGACTTGCAAGTGAGAAGGAGCTTACTACCTCTTAAGAAAGCCAGTCTTTCTTATGGATGGCTCTACTTGTTAGCAAGGGTTTGTTTTGCTTTCATGGAGCTAAATCTATCTTTTTGCAATAGCCCTTGAGTTTAGTTATATGCCCTGGAATCAAGGAGGAGGAAGAATAATCAATCTCTCCTCCACAATTCTTGACATATCTCCCTTTCTAGGTATCTTCTTGGTCATTTTAGTAACTCAGCTAAAAGAATTTCTGATTATTGCATTCCAGTCCAAAATGATTCATACTAAGAGAAAGAAAAACATGTACATAAATCAAATAACAGTTATTTAAAATGCTGTTACTGAAATGATTGAACATTTTTTCTATTATACTTCCTTGGCTTAATCTCAAGTCCTTCCTCTCAAGCTGGTTACCTTGCTCCATATATTCAGCAGCTCTATGATGTTCTTAAAATGTAGCACCAAGCTCTGAACACATATTCTGATGATGTCACACCAAAGAATAATAGGGCAGAAATCCATATTTTTCCTTGTTCCACTAAAGAGGTGATCAAATATATTGAATTCTAGCATTTGCTCTGTTATCTAGATGCTAACTCTCTCTTAATGGAGTCACAGATCTCATTAGATTTTGTTTGTTTGTTTTGGCTGCCAAATTACACTATTCATTTATATTAAACTTGCAGCTCACTAAAGCCTTCAGATCTATTTTGGTCCTATTGCTATCCAGATAATCTATTATTTCTTAAATTCAAGTATAAGATTTGCCATTATTCCTCCTTAAATTTCATCTTCTTTTATCTGCTTTCACTTTATAACCTCTTGAGATATTTTCATTCCTGAATGTCATAAACTGTGCTAGTTTTCTGTCATTTTTTAAAAAAATCATTTTGTTATTAATTTAGCAATCAAAATACATATGGATCTTTCAAAAGACAAAACAGTAAAGAGGATTCCATAGAAAACTCTGAAATTGTACCATACGTATTTCACCTGAGGAACATATGAGCATGTTTTGTCTGCCTTTCAGTAAATGAAAAAGACCAGCAGATGGCCCAGTGGATAGAAAGCTGGGTTCAGGAAGACCTGAGTTCAAATATGACCACAGACACTGCTGAGGTGTGTGACTCTGAGCAAATCACTTAACCAATTTCTTCAACTGTAAAATAATAGGTAAACTCTAAATAATAAGAGCACCTAACTTACACCATTCTTTTAAGAAATAAATAATATGTTAAAAGTGCTTAGCATAGTATCTGACAAAAGCTATCATTGTTGTTCAGTCATTTCAGTCACGTCCAACTCTTGGTGACCTAAGTGGCTCAGTGGATAGAGACAAGAAAATTCCAAATGTCATCATAAAGTTGAAGACAACTGAAGTGACTGGCAAAGATAATGGAGTAATTTGTCTTTTCCTTCTCCAGCTCATTCTAGAGATGGGGAATTGAGGTACACAGAGCAAGTGATTTGCTCAGATCACACAGTGTAGGGAGGACAAATCTGAACCCTAGGCTTCTTGTCTCCAAGCCAGGTGCCCCTAGCAAATAGTAGGCATTTTATAAATGTTTATTCTCTTCTCCTTTCCCCAATCCTATATCCATTAGATGTATTCTTCAAGTTTAAAGCAATTCTCCAATGATGACTTTTTAAGTTTTCATAATTTATTAACTCAATTTGTTCTTTAATCTAAACCACATTACTTTATCTTTTCTCCAATAATAAAATAAGCTATTTTGTTTATATAGTATTAAAATTTAGGAAAATGGTATCAACAATATTTTCTACTTTAACAAAATTATCTAAACAAAATTATCTATGTAAAGTACTTTGCAAACTTCAAATCATTGTGTTATTATTAGTGTAGCAACCCTATCTAAAAAAGGAAAAAAAAAGTTTAGATGGCAAGATCTTTCTTTGCGATGCTTTCTTCCCTAGATGTTCCCCTAACAATTCCTTTAATAATAATCTAGAATTTTGCTAGGAATGGGAAAAAAGCTCATTAGCCTGTATTTTTCTGCCTCCTCTGTCCTTCTAAAATCATCTGATCTGAAGAAAGAGAAGGAATCATAGCAGTTTTCCATAGCTCACCAGATAGAATCAAATTCAACTCTGTATGAAGCTACTTGCTAGACTACATTTGTCTAGACCTCATTCATAAAAAAAAAATTGAGATGATTTGAGAACATTATTGTCTAATATTTGAAATGAAGCAATTCTAAAGTAGCCATAAGCTTTTGCAAGCAATTAAAACTTTCCAATTATATTCAACTTGAAAAGGAACCTCAGGTCTCTTTTCTTCCATGACCTTCTATAAGTAAAAAACCCTCTTCTTCAATCCCATCTCTAATATAGTTTTAAAAATACCTTTGCAAATGTTTCAGTTATTTCAGATATTCCCTTTGAAAGGCAGAGTATTAGTGAAAAGAGAGAAGTAAGAAGATAGATCTCCTATTCTGAATTCTCTAGCTATGATCTTGGTAAATCAATTAGCCTACCTGATCCTTAGTCAATTCATCTATAAAATGAGTCTAGTAATACTGAAACTCTCTATCACAGTGGTTTTGCTTTTGTTTCTTTTTTTGACTTAGTGAAAACAAGTTTTAGAGCTTGATGTCATAGAAGCCATGGTTATTTTTCACTTCATTTTAAAATCTGATTTTTCATCTGAATCATCTTTTTGTGCCCATGAACAAGTTTGTATTCGATAATTACATGTTTCTGTTTTCTTCACCCTGTTGTGACCTTGAATGTATTTACAGGTGTATGGATAAGATGATTCCAAATCCATGTTTGAGTTCAAATGTTAGCATTTCCTATTCACAGTTTTATCACTTGCTGTCTCTTACTAATATTGAGGTCATTTTGAGAAGTATTATTTTTATATCATCTTCATGTTTTCCTTTAAATAAGGATGATTAGTCTGTGAACCAAATGAAGTGGTTGAAAACCCCATTATTTAAGTCATTAAAATGAACAGGACAAAGAACTGTGTAATAAAGTCTGGGGTAATAAAGGGTAAATTACTGAGGAGAGAATTGGTTCCTCTTCTATGCTCTAATTATTAGAATTCTATGATACAGTTTTGAAAAAGTCTCCGATTATCAATCCCCTTTAACAATATGAGACAGGAATAGAAGCTTCAGCAAATAGTAGTAAGAACTCCATTCAAAGTCTCTGTGAGTTCCTAGTTTTACAATTCCAAATGGGTGAAAAAATCACAGAATCCCTGAACTTCAAACTTGGAGGAAACCCATGAGAACAGCGTCTAACCCATTTCTGAACAGAAACATCCTCCAGATGTCCTCAAGTTATCTGGACCCCTCTTGAAACATACGTAAAAAGAGAAAAGCCATTAAGACTAGAGATAACCCATTACCCTTTGACAGCCCTCATGCATCAACAGTTCCACTGTGTTTGACCTGGGTTTTGACTCTTGTCATCATTTCTTAAGGAGATCCAAAAGTGTTGGGAAAGTTGTGGAGAGGTAAATGCCAATCTCTGTAAGGAATAAAAAAAAGGTTTCTGTATGAGATCTGTCCCACAAGAGGAATGGATTATCATTAGACATAGTGTCTTCTCTCTATGGATGCTTCAAAAAAAGGAGTATGGTATTTGAGGACATTTGGAGAGTATTTCTATTTAGAAATGGGTTGAACTCTGTTCTTATGAGTCTCAGATGTGGAGGAGGAATGCCAACTGATTCTGGCATTCTCCAGAGGAGAAAGAGGTATGCAAAGTCATGATGAATTTTGGCCTTCTGTTTGGACCTTATTTAGGCATTTAACATTCTATGTAGTAGGCTCTGTGCTATTCCTCTAGAGATAGGAAGGAAATAAAATCTGTTCCCCAAAAAGCTTCCATTCTAATAGGAAAAACACATGAAAAATTTTGAATGTAAACTGAATGCTATATATTTGATCCTAGAAATAATAGAATAGGAGATCTACCTTCTTCTCTCTTTTTCCTAATACTCTGCCTTTCAAAGGGAATATCTGAAATAACTGAAACATTTGCAAAGGCATATTTAACTATATTAGAGATGGGATTGGAGATTTTCTTTTTACTTATAGAAGGTCATGGAAGAAAAGAGACCTGAGGTTCCTTTACAAGTTGATGGTATAGTGGATAGAATGCAAGGTCTGAAGTCATTCCAATCCAGTCTTAGACACTGACACCTTGGGCTAGTCATTTAACCCCATTTGCCTCAGTTTCCTCATATGTAAAATGAGCTGGAGAAGGAAATGGGAAATATATCCAGTATCACAAATGGGATCATGAAGAGTCAGACTACTGAAAAGTCTGAAAGTCAACAACATTCAAGAATTGAAGGTATTGAGCAAAGGAATTATATCGATAGATCTGGGTTTTAGGCAAATTACTGTAGCAGATACAGGGAGCATGGATTAGAGAGGGGAGAGACCTGAGGCAGGGAGACCAATAAGAGGCTACTGAAAGAGTCCAAAAAACTATCTATTCAGTTTTATTCTATATGTAGAAATCCTGAGCTTTAGAGAATTTAAATGAGTGTGATAGAAGTATGGAAAAGCAGATGTGGATATAGAGATCAGGCTGTGTCACTTATTATTTTGTAACTTGGGCAAGTCACATAATTTATTTGGACCTTAGTTTCCTCATTTATAAAATGAGGGGGTTACAGTAATACTGTCTCTTTCAGCTTGAGATTTGTTGACAGATGGCTCTCTGGTAGGATGGTGGCTTATGTTTGTTCCAGTCTATGTTCGGTCCTTCTACATGACTCATGTAGATGTTTATAATCAAAATAGCACACATCCCTAAGGAAGAGACGTGTTGGAGTTGTTTCTGCCTTCGTCTCCCTGATTCATCAGCATGTGTGACTGTTTCAAACTTGAAACTGAGTAAAATTGTGCCTTAAATATCATCTGTGCCTCTTGGGTTCCTGTTCTCTCCATTTGTCACTGACTTTCTTTCAGTCACTTCTGATATAGGAATTTTTTTCAATGAATCATGTAACCCTGGTGGGCTCAGTCAGGTTTTTTTTTGGGGGGGGAGGAAAGGAAGGAGTAGAGTAAATCTCATTAATTTTGCTATTTGATCAGGCCCCATGAGTACAACTGGTTTAGATTTTTTATTTCGTTTTTGATTTTAAGCCCTTAGGATTTTTTTTTTCCTTTTTCCCCTCAAAAAAAGAACCCTAGGAAGTATGGATTAATGGGCAAAGGACCTAGAATGAAGCCAGCTCTCTGTAAATGAAAGGCTTGGTCTTTCTCAGATCTAATTTGAATACTACTATGAATTAGTAAAGGCAGGAATTAGATTCCCAAAGACCAGGAAATTAAAATCAATCCAAAATGCAAAATGAGTCTTAACTTGGACATAAAGGATTTCTGATCAGGAGAAGAAAACCAATGTTTCTAGAAATGAGTTCAGAATCAGACCCCAGAAATACATTAAGGAAGGAAGCATAGAACACAAGGGATGCCAGAATAAAAGCTCAGTTTAACTGAATACCCTTGGAAAAGTCACTTATGTTCTATAGGGTCTTAAATTTTCTCACCTGCAAAATGAAATCATTTAGAACAAATGATCTCTAAGGAGTCAGAAAGACTCATCTTTGTGAATATAAATCTAGCTTCAGACTCTTACTAGTTCTGTAATGCTGGGCAAGTCATTCCACCCTTGTCTGCCTCAGTTTCCTCATCTGTAAAAGGAGCTGGAGAAGGAAATGGCAGACTATTACAGTATTTCTGCCAACAACCAAATAACAACAACAAAACTCTTTTTCCAGCTTTACTCGCACAATAGAGGAATTTCTGAATCCCATTTAAAAGCCTGGGGTCAGAACACAGACCCTAAATTAAGACCAGCCAAATGGAGTCCTCAGGGCTACTGAGAAGCACAAGAAGACCCGTAATGGCTGAACTGTAGGCTCCATGGTGGAGCAGAAAGACTGGACTTAGAAACAAGATGACCCTGACTGAAATATTGCCTCTGCCCATAGGGACAAGTTTCCTAAGTTCTCAATGAGAAAAACAGAACCTACAGGACGTTTGCTACAACAAAAGTATATAGTGCTTAACCTCTCTCCAATACTAACATATATATTTATTTTGCAATGAGAAAGAATGAGAGAAAATAAGAAAAAGAAGGAATAGATGACCTACCAATGCAATCTGGTACCTTCTCTACAACTTATAAGTTATCTATGGTCTTAGAGAGTTGTGTAGGAGTTATGTTCCCCATTGTTCTATTAGAAACCGGGAGGGATGGGAATTTAGGGAAGCCTGGAGGGATTTGCATGAACTGATGCTAAGTGATATGAGCAGAACCAGAAAAACACTGTACACCCTAACAGCAATATGGGGGTGATGATCAGCCTTGATGGGCTTGCTCATTCCATCAGTGCAACAATCAGGGACAATTTGGGGCTGTCTGCCATGGAGGATACCATCTGTATCCAGAGGAAGAACCATGGAGTTTGAACAAAGTCCAAGGATTATTTCCTTTAATTTAGAAAAAAACTAATATCTTATTGTCTGATCTAGTTACTTCTTATACTTTAAGTTTCTTCCTTAAGGATATGATTTCTCTATCATCACACTCAATTTGGATCAATGCACAACATGGAAACAATTTAAAGACTGGCAAATTGCCTTCTGTGGGGGGTGGGAGGAGGGAAGTATGATTAGGGGAAAAATTGTAAAACTCAAAATAAATAAAATCTTTAATGGAAAAAAAAGTTATGTTCCCAGGATCATAGCCAGTATGTGTCAGAGTTGAAATCCAAACCGAAGTCCTGTTGACTTTGTTGACAGCTCTCCCGTTAGTCACTACTGCCCAATGCCTTTGTGTACATGAAAGACAGTGTTGTATAATGGATAGAGAACTGATTTCAACATTAGAAATCCCTTGGTTCAGATCCCAGCTCTGACACACATTGTCTGTGAGACTTCTAGAAAGTCATTAAACCTTTCAGTACCCTAGAGAACTAGCTTTCTAAGTTCTAACAAGTGTTGAAATTTTCCCCAATGGGAATTTCTACTGAAATAAATTATAGGTTTGGACCAAACAAGGCGGTAATGATCTGATCCTCAGACAGAACCAGCCTGAAGACAAGCAGAAGGTGGCCCAAGGCCTTGTTCCAGTACTAGTAAATCAGGGCCAAGATGAAGCAATGAGGCAAGCCCTGTCCATCTTTTTTTCTCAATCAGAGTTCTAATTAACCACCACTGACTTCTCAAAAATATTTCTTTATCTCCTTTGCAAAATACCCCAGAGATTAGTAAACATCTAAAGCCTTTTCTAGTGTTTCTTCTCCATGTTATTTTCTCTCCTTTGGGAATTTTATTTTTTTAAGCAGTATTGCATGTTTCATATTACTTTAATTTAAAGGCATAATTGAATCAACTCTCAGCATGCCTTTCTAATCATTCTCATAATGAAGTAGGAGACTTACCAGAGTTTACTTCTAAGGGCCTTTGAGAATTTGACTTTTTTTCAGAAACCTACTCTCTCCACACCCCTACTTTGAATCCTTATAATTCAAAAGCCTACATGCTCATGATTTCTACTATGACTAATGAAAATACATTGTTTTGGCTTCATGAGTTTGTGCTTCTTCCAATCAAACCATATGACAATAAAAGTACTACATTCCACCTTATTGGATATGGGATTCAAGGGGAGATTGTAGCAGTTGAATCTGCTAGGAAAAACACATGGGAATTCTATGAGGCTCAGGATATGAGGTCAGAGGTCCATGAGAGATACAGCAGGTCCTAAACACTTAGGGATCAGTGTCCATAGGGCTTTGGAAAAGGTCTGTCCATATTGTAGAATCATGTTAATAGAGTCAGAAAATTCTCTGGCACCTGGTGTCTACCTGGAAGGCAAAGAACCCAGAGAGTTTCAAACTGTGGTATATGAATGTGATAGAACACTATTGTTCTTTTAGATACCAGTAGGGATGGGAATTCAGGGAAGCCTGGAGGGATTTGCATGAACTGAGCAAGATAAGCAGAACCAGAAAAACACTGTACATCCTAACAGCAACATGGGGGTGATGATCAACCTTGATGGACTTTCTCATTCCATCAGTGCAACAATCAGACACAATTTGGGCATATTTGTGATAGAGAATACCATCTCTATCCAGAGAAATAATTGTGGAGTTTGAACAAAGACCAAAGACTATTACCTTTCATTTAGAAATAAAAACATTATCTTATTACATAACTTTGCTATCTCTTATACTTTATTTTTCTTCCTTAAGGATCTGATTTCTCTCTCATCACATTCAACTTAGATCAATGTATGCCATGGAACCGATGTAAAGACTGACAGACTGCCTTCTGTAGGAGTGGGAGGAGGGAAGCAAGATAAGGGGAAAATTGTAAAATTAAATTGTAAAAATTGTAAAATCTTTCTTAAAAAAGAGAGTTTCATCAAGAAAAAAATGGGATATTCTCTTAGAGGTTATTTAAAGGATCTCTTAAAATCAAGAGAGAAAGCATCACTAGATTATGGATTGAAATTTAGAAAGGACCTTAGAGATGTCTAGTAAAATCCTGCCCATCTTTCAACACTATTTTACAAGTGAAGGGAATGAGGTCTCCAAAAGTGAAGGACCATTGGTAACAAGTGTTAGAGGTAAGACTGGAATTGAAGATAACTGCCCCACCTAGTCCCAAGTCCTTCTCCTTAAACTCAGGTAGCTGTACTAACCTGGGAAGCAGAAACTGTAGGATCTAGAAGACCACTCTTAGAGGACTGCAAGTGATTTTTCCAAACAGAATGTCTATAGTTCCTACCAATTCTAAATGATATAAACCAAAAATCTGTCTTGTTTATTCTCAGCTTATAAAACAGGTCAGAGATTCTTCACACAGATATACTTTAAACAGGGCTTGGCAAACTATGACCAGAGGGCTAAGCCCAGCTGTCTATATATACTTTTCACATTGGAAGTAAAGTTTTATTGCATATACGAATGTAAAAACCATTCTTTGCTTGCAGGCTGTGCAAAAATAGGCAAACCAACACAGGTTGGTACGCAAATGGGATTTGGCCAATCAATGTAGTTTGCAGATTCCTACTCTCAAATGATAAGGACAGCATGGTAGATTGTATAATAAAAGAAGACATCATAGGATCATGGAATTAGAAATGGAAGGCACTTTAGAGGCTATCTAGTCAAATTCTTTTATTTTACAGATGAGGAAACTAAGGTATGGGAAAGAGAAGGCACTTACCTTGGTTCATATAGTGAACTATTTAGCAGGATTTGAATCCAGGCTCCCTGATTCCAGAGCAAGGTCAGTCCACTGAATCAGACTGCTTGGCCAATTAATTATACTATATTGAAACAAATTCTTTAAAGGTCAGCACCCAGCATAGTCTGTGTCATTATCCAAAAAGCATTACCACTTAGTCTTCCCATTTGGATGGATTTATAATATTATTTGATGTATTTGAAACCCTTTGGCACTGTGACATTAGCATCAACAATGGCACAATCACAGTGTAGCTCTTAGCATATTATAACAACCATGGTTCCACCCACTGGCTTTCCTGAATTCCAGGAAGCCAGTCACCCCCAGCCTCAATCATTTTTGTGCTACAGCCATTACCATCTTTATAATTTCTCCTTTAAAATCCCTGGAGGCACTGGTATAAATCACAAAGTAAGTGTGCTACTGAATAGATAGAACTGAGGATCTCAGAGCACCTTAATAACACTAGTTAAGCTTCATAGCCTTCAAGTATTGGAGAATTTCACAGCATCGTATTTCATTATACACAGTGTTTAACGCAAAAAGTTTAACTCAAAGTCAGTATAGGATACATACTCCTGCAGTATCTGAGTCTATCTCTGACAGGGTTAATATAGTATAATTGATGATGATGATGATGATGATAATGATTGTCCTTCATTCTTGAAGAAGACCATGACATCAGGGAAATGATTCTATGATATCATATGAATTGAATTTGAGTGACGAGGGACTGTGTTAAGTTAACAATCTCCTCTGGAGCCATCTAGGTCCAGTGGCCAGATGTGAATCAGGACGACTGGAGATGGCCCTGGATGTGAGTCATTTGTAGGCAAAGAGTCTTCCAAGTATTAAAGTGTCACATGGGTCTCTGTTATCATTCCCACCCTCAACACCAGTACTAACAGGGGTGTCTTAAGTGGCACTGGAATCCAAGACTTCTAGGTTTTAATAAAGGCAGTTTCTCTTGCTGATTCACTACTATACCCTTGTTCTCAATGTATAAATACAGTCAAGCAAATTAAATCAATATTTTAACAATGCCTGGAACATCCCTGATTAGCAAACCACATTGTCAGCACTTCGAATTGCTGAAGAGGTCTGTTTGCCTATGAAAACTCATTCTAATTCTCAATCTTTCATCCATTGAGTCACAAGCCTGATTTTTCCAACAGAGTAGGGCAACTGTCCTAACTTAAGGAGTAGCCCCTGTTTTTCGTTTGATTGTTATAGCAACTATAAGGTGCATTAAATTTAATTTCAATGAGAATTGTTGTATATACCGGCATATCCTTCAGAGGAGCTTGGACGAGTGGGCATGGTTAGTACAAAATGTTGCAAAGGTAGAGGTGGTCACTGAGCCCAAAATGTTGAGAATTATTCCTTTAAAAAAAGCATTTTAAGGGGCAGCTAGGTGGCACAGTGGATAGAGCACCAGTTCTGGAGTCAGGAGTACCTGAGTTCAAATCCAGCCTCAGACACTTAATAATTACCTAGCTGTGTGGCCTTGGGCAAGCCACTTAACCATGTTTGCCTTGCAAAAACCTAGAAAAAAGCATTTTAATCTCAGCTCCATCTTTGAAAAGTAATGATGAGCACAGATATAGCATGATAATAAACAAAATAATTTTAAAATTCCATTCAGAAGTCTCTGAAGTCAAATGAAACCAGCATCTTCTATATTGGTGTTTAATTTCAAAACCTCCACAGTCCTCTCAGACTGGCAAGAAGACTTTACTAGATTCGGAAATGTTCATGAGCGCATGAGTGACCACATCTTGTTTTCAATTATAGAGCAGATGCCATAATGGAGGTCTTTTAAAAATCATATTTGTAAATGCTTGGGAAGGCAGAGAAACAGCAGTTGCATTTGATAAACACCATAAATAACTACACTGGTATCTAAAAACAGGAATTTCAATGAAATTCTACATGCACTCTTGAAAAGTATAATGGAATTTCTTCAACTACCAGTTGGCAGGTTTCCACGCTGACCCTTTAACAAGGGCTAGACATAAGAAAGGATTTATGTGATAGTATTTTCATTTTTGTTGCTCTCCAACTGGCAGCTGGTACCCCAGTGGATGGACGGGTGGGTCCAAAGTCAGGGAGAACTAAAGTCTTAATATTCTAGCATAGCCTACACAAGTCAATCATCCTCTGGATGGCTCAGTTTCCTCAGCTGCAAAATGGAATATTAATAGAATTCCCTGCCAGGATTGTTGAGAGGATTAAGTGAAATAATAGTTGTGAAGGACATAGAAGAGGTCTGAAGCATTGTAGGAGTTTAAAAAATGTTTGATTCCTTGCTTTTGAAGAGTTATACCATTTTAAATACATCTCTGAGGTTGAATGGAAAACCCTTGCACTCTGCCTCGGCTAGTCTTACCACAAGGTGAATAGAAATGTACCTATTCCATATAAAGTAAAGTAAATGCATAGATCCATCGAAAGATCTCATTAGGATAAATAATAATTATGCAAATCACAAAACACTTTATTTTTTATGAAGTACCTTCCTAACCATCATCCTTTAATATAGTTAACATAGTTCATACTTACTAAGTAAAAAGAGAGGAATTTTGATCTTGTGGGAGAATCCTGTGTTGAATAGTCCACAGGCCTAAGTTGAAATCCTGTCACAGGTACTACATGTAGGTGTGACCTTGGGCATTCACTTAACCTGTCTGAGCCCCTTTCCCCTTCTAGAAAAATGAGGTTGTGAAAGAAGACCACTTTTTAGATCTCTTCCAGTTAAATCTATGATCCCACTGCTCTATTTTATAATGAATGATCTTGCAGCTTTGAGTTAGCCTGACCCAGATTCAAACAGTTTGTGGAAAAGCTTGGATTTTAACCCCCATCTCCCTCCCACAGATACTATGTGATCAATCCCTTAATTAAAAATAAAAGCATATCTATTTACTTATGTTAGAGGCTGTCTTCTCTATTATTCAAACATTATCTCTTAGGCATCCATTTTTCCTGTAGTGTTAAAGATTGACAGGCACCAACAAGAAGACCTGAAGGATGCAAAGAAAACCAATGGACACATACAAGACCAATGGGCACAAACAAGCCACATGTAAGACAAACAGCAAATAAGCCACAGATGGAAAAACCCTGGAAATGAGAACCACCTCTTGCAGAAGACCTGTCAATCTTGTTTGTGCCTGTTGGTATTGTGTGTGCCTGTCAGTCTTGTAGGTCTTTAATCTCTTACAGAAGTTAGCATTTTACCTAACTTGCAGGAAGCCAAGGATGCTGGGAGGCAGAAATAAAGAGGCAACAGAGTCAAGAGATAGAAAAAAGAAAGGAGGCCAGATCTACTGAATGGAAGAATGAGAGGTCAGGACTAAGGTGTAAAAAAAGTAGAAAAGTTGGGGAGAAGTATTGGCATGAAGGGTCTTTGAATTTTGAACAGAGGAAAGTCAACCATTTGATTCTGGAAGTGATAAGAAGTTTAATGAATAGAAATGGTAACGTGGTTAGACCTGTACTTTAGGAAAAGCACTTTTATGGCTAAATGGAGGACAGACTGGACTGGGGAAAGCTAAATGGGCAGAAAGATCAATCAAGAAGCTACAGCAATACTTCAAGTTGTGCCAAGTGATGGCATGGTCCAAGGAGATGAGGAGACATATTCCAGAGATGTACAAAAGGTTTATCCCCAAAATGAGAGGGAACTATCAGTCCTATTGTCTCTAAAGGTAATATCTTTTATATAACTAGAGTTAAGAAATAAAAAAAGAATGTTGAATGAGAAAGCTAGCTATATCCCTAGGAATTAAGTTAGATAAATTAATTCACTGGTAGGCAAATCATTTTTTTAATGAAAGGGAAATTTGCTTCCCCAACATTTTCTTCTTAAAACTCTATTTCTCTTTAACATCACTGACAGTTACCAATAACACTTCCTCATGGAGCCCTCCCTTATAAACAAGTCATCAAATCATCCAAACAGACCACTGCAGAGGTTATCTCTGATGTAGTATTCAGTGTTCTGCCCTCTTGGCCCCCACCCGCTGCTCTCTGGAGAGGAAGAAATTGAGTTGACTGTCACTTCTGTAATCAGAGCTGTTTTTGATCTTCTTTGAATTCTGTCACACAGCTGCATGTTATATCACTATGAAGATGTTTTTTGTTTTTCTCTTATACCCTGCCCACTGACACTCTTATAGTCATGTTTGCAAGAGAATAGGATTTACACAAAACAATCTGTAGAAGTTTACCAAAACAGACTTCATATATAGAGAGATGAGATAGGAAGTACCTGTCATTAGATTAATATGTATAATGCTGTATAGTGAGGGAGAAAAGGTTACAGTAAACTACTGATGTTTTCTTGTTTGGAGCTTTTCGCACTTTAAAGTTGTCCTTCTTCCTGCCTGGTCACTCAGATAGATCCAGATTATAAATATAGAACATTAGGAGGGCAGAATGTGGTGAAGAATTAATTTCCAGAGAGGTCCTGCACTAGCTTCCTTGGACCCGAAGGAGTATATCTCATAGATGTATAAGAGAGGGTACAACTGTTGATCGGGGTGGAGGAGACATCTCACAAAATCACCTGGTCCACCTAAGTTGGAGGCAGGAAGCCCCTGTGCTCTGACTAGAAGATTCACAAAGTGATGTGGTCTGGCATTGCCAAGGGATCACAGGTGAGACTCATATTTCAATAAACCAAAAGTTTTTAAGGGGCAAATTTATTAAATGTTTGACCAAAGATAGAAGGCTAATTTTTAAGTTTTGGCTCTTGTCAGGAAAAAGGTTTCCAAATCCCTGATCAACCAGTTGAAAACTACTGAAATCAGTTCAGGAATACAGTTATTTTAACCTGTATACAGAGAAACAGATCTATCCATCTCCTTTTCCAATCCTATCTTCTAGGATTTCCTTATTCTTCAAGTCAGGATGTTCCCTCAAATTGAATCTGCTGCCCTTCAGGAGAGGGATCCTCTCATCATCACTCCCACTTTCTAGATTCTTGCTGCTGTTGTCTCTATTAACTAATTCTCAGACTATTCTGAGATTCTAAGAGGGTTATCATCAACGTGTTTTACAAATATTATCTCTTTTTAAGTATACAACTGTAGATACTATTATCCCACCCACCGCCATTTACTGATAGGAAAAAACCCAAACTGAAGGAAACAGAAGTTAAATGACTTGCTTATGGTTATATGCAGCTATCTATACCTGAGAGCAGACTTAAAACACAGGTATTTCTTGACTCTAAGTCCCATACCCTATATGAGAGCATCTCTGATATACACCACCAGTGAATTAGGGAGCTATATTATCCAAAGGATTAGAACAGAGGTGCTATGATTTGTATTCATCAACTGACTACAAAAGCAGTAAAAATAGTATTAACAAAGCATAAATCAAATACAATCTGTTTCTTAATTTGACTCTGATGAACATAATGTAATGTTGCTTGGATCTCCCATTCATGAACTGTGTGACCTTAGGCAAGTCATTTTCTCTCTCTAGGCCTTAATTTACTTATCAGTGAAATGGACTAACTAAACATTAAGATCTATTCTGTCTTTAATTCTCTATAGTTAGCAGATCAGGAACTAGTGAGCAAAGTCACCAATGACAAAAGAGTTTGGATGAGGAAGAAGGAAATAAGAAAGAATGGACTTTGGGCTACCCAAACTTAGGATGAAGGGAGTGGACATTAATGAGGAAATAGAGCAAGGATCCTTGGACAGCTGAGGGGCAGCACATCGGCCATGGGATGGTCTCCCCCCCGCAAGTGGTGTACAAGAGAGCCTGTGATTAGTTAAGTCTATCATATAGTCTTGCTGAGGGGAGGGTCCGGAAACATAAGGAGAGAGGCACATAGCAAGGATTGTCCATGTTATGTCATTTAACAAAGTGAGCCACAGCTCTTCTCCCTATTACCACCTTGCACCAGACAACAAAGAAATAGGAGAGATGCTACTTTTTGAAGGACCTTCCCATCTATTTAGGGCATATGCAATGTCCTTGTATAAAACTGCAACTAGATGCTAGTCCTATGGATGAGAATTGGCAGTATCCTCCACAGTAAGGCTTAAGGGCTTCAGAAAGGACTGAAAAGAGTAAATTTACATGGGGAATAATCATTAGAAAATAGCTAAACTCACAAGGACAGGGCTTTCCCTAGTCCTTCCCATCTCAGCCCCATCCCACAGACCCCCTTGCGGCAGAATTGCACCTCCACTCCTGTCTGGAGAAGTAGGAGCATTGTGCCCCTGGGCCACAATGCCATGACCAAATGCCAAAGAGTACAGTGTGGATTCAAAGGCCTCAAAGCACAAATATGTGATATTGTTGTCATTAGCATCTATGTGTAATATTCATGTCAGTTCTTTCCATTATTATTATTATTGTTGCTGTTCTTATTAATATGAATATTATATTCTAAATGGTGCCATCTCTGGCGAGCCCTACCAATGCTCTAAATCTGGAGCCAGTCAGTATTGACCTAGTGTTGTTCTACAAGGATCCCCAGCCTACCTAAGAGGAGCTTCTTAGCATCTTCCCTAAAGAGTGATGAATATTTCAGCCACAGCATCTCTGTGCCTCTGTAGAATAAGATAAAATCAAACTGATTAAGTCACAGATCTTTGAAGTACTGAGAGATAGGATTAATTCATTTTCATTTAATAAAGAAATAGCATCTTTTCATTTAAAAAAGATAACAGCTGTCAGCACAATCTCTTTGATGGGGCTAGTGAGGGTGGCACATAAATATAGAACTCATCTTCAAAAATAATTGAGAAAAGCCCTTTTGGTTTTGACATTAAGTAAATAGGAAAGCATGTGGGTTCATTTTTTTTTTGATTCTCCTTCAATCAGGCTAAAAGTACAACGGTGAGTCACAAGCCTAATTATCCTCCTTCTGAGTGAGCGCGCAAAATCTAATGTCAGCCTAACGACCCCTCAGCCCAGGACCTCACCATATTGGTGCCAGATGGTGCAAACATGTTATTGGATTTGGTCTTACTAGAGCTCAGAGCTCTTAATCCACCTGAAAGCTCAGGGCAGGACTCACAGGTCTACACTGTCACACCTGGCTCAGAACCCTTGATCCGCCTGAAGGCTCGGCCTCCCTGGGGCAGGGCTTACATGTCTACAGTGTCACACCTGGCTACTTCTGTCCAACTGAAGGAAGCCAGTCCTTCCTTGAACAGATCCACACCCAACCCACCCGCATCCCTCTTTCTGCCCTGTGGCCCAGGGGCCCCATGATGCTCTGGTGTCTGGTGTGTTGTCCAGCACCAGTGGGGGCAATTCTGTTGCTCTGTTGTGTTCCATTTTATGACTTTCTCCCCTAAAGCACTATTTTCGTCAGAAAATTATATTTGATACCACAGCAGAAACTAATGCACAGGAAATAAAGCTTGCATCATGAGCTCTTTCAGATGCTCTCTTTTGGATCGCCCAGAGACTTTTGTAAAGCACATTAAACAAGGTCCATATGGGTCAGCAAGTCAAACTGGAGGTGACGTGTGTGTGCTTATCAATGTGTGGAAGGTAAGAGGGTCCCCCTGCCACTTTGAGTGTAACCAGTGGCTCTGCCAGGACCAGAGATTAGTCTCATCCTGTCTTCTCTGAAGACAGAGAGGCAGTAGGATTCTTGCTGGGATTTCTGTGTTGTGTTGTATGATGTTATATTGTTTGTCCTTGGCCAATGACACTGTCAGATACTGTTCTGATGGATAATGGGTAATTGGGCTGAAGAGAGGCAAAGTTGGGTGACGGTCTCAGATGTCTGACCATGCTCTAAGTCTCCACGGCCGTTGGCACAAATCATTCTCAGCTGTCCATTCATCAGATGTTGTTGTATTACTGAAACTTTAAATGGGGAAATTTTAGGATTCAAAACTGGTGCTCCTGAAAAGCAAACCCACACTAAGCTGTTTAATCATTGGGCCCACTGAGACATTTTATTGATTGTGTTTAATTCTCTGATGGATCTGTATAATCTCTCTACACCTTCTCCTCCTGTGAAGCTTTTAGTTTGATTTTGCCACAAATGCTTCAGTGAGGTTCATACTCTTAAGCTCCATCATAGCATGATCTGACCCCCTATTTATGGCTGTGGGTGGTACCCTGGAGGAATAATGGTAAGGATCTAAGGCTCAACCAGTGGAAGGGATGTAGGGAGTCAAAGAGCTGAATGAATCTGAACCCAATCAAACAACAAATGCTTATTAAATGGCCACCATGTCACAGGTTCTGAGATTACAAAGGCAATAATAAGAGAAAACTGAGGAGGTGAACAGGAAACTTTGAGTTTTCTAAGGCCTGTCATGTGCCCAGGAGATTAGTTTGATTTGTCCTAGAGGAAAGATCTAGGGAAAAAGGCAGATTTGGGTTTGATAGGTATGGTATGGTTTCTATAAAATTAAAATCATCCAGTTGTGAAATGGGCTGCCTCAGGAGGCAAAGATTACATGAGGACTTATCAAAGGGTGAACTCAAAGGAATTCTTCAGGAGCAGCCTGGCTGTGTGGCCTTGGAGGTGCCTTCTGACTACTTCCATGCCCTTGGACATCCTTAGGATGATCTGGTGCCTCCTCTTCTTAACTGACTTAGATCATGATCCTGGGAAGCAAAGTGTGGAAGAGAAGAGATATCCCACTGCCTTCTAAAAGTCTCCAGAGCTGTGGTTGGATCCCCGGGCTTGCATATCTGGGGAACCTGGACAGTCTACCAGCAACATGACCCCAAACCAAATAGCTTCTACTTGAATTGTCCTAGGAAGGAGGTCCTTTCTTCAACTAAACTGCTAAATATTCAAACTTTACTGCAAAGAGCACACCTCTGAGGGACTCTCCACAAGACTAGATGCCAAATATACATTTACTTAAAAGACTATTTTATGGACAATTGACCCAAGGCAAACACTTACTCAAAACTTGGAGAAACAGCACTAGGACCTAGTCCGGGTCTCTAAACTACTTTGGTATTGATTGTAAAACATAGGATTAACAGTTCCAGGATTCCTCAGCATGACCCACGTGCAGTAAGAGCTGCATAAATCTAGGGTCATCTCCATTCCAGATGTTCATCCTAACAACTTAGGGCTGACCCATGGTAATGGCCTTCCAAGCCCCTGCTGACTGATGAGCCACAGTCTCACTCAGTGTACTTTGACCCCCAAACTGTGACATCATTGGTCCTCTTAAGGAAGAAGGATTGGAAAATGGTCCTGGCATCAGACTATGTCCCTTTTGTCTGATACCAGCCTAAGTACAGAGAATCAGTTACCCAAAAGACTCCACCAGTTGATAAATCAGGAGGGGGCAAAGGGAGAGGTAAAGGGCAGTAGCCCCTGTTTTGGAAAAGAATACTTTATCATTAGAATAAAAGAAATGATTGTTACTTATAGGAAATTGCTTAGCATTCTTAACTTGGTCTAGGTGAATGCCCAAGTACAGTAAATAGAAGTGGAGGCAGAGATTTTGCAGTAACAAAGCCAGATTGTCTTGAGAGTAAATACATTGGGTTGGAGAAGTTGTGGGAGGATTGGGACATTAATACATTGTTGGTGGAGCTGTGAACAGATCCATCCTTTCTGGAACTATGCCCAAAGAGAAATGAAACTGATCATAGCCAATGACCCAACAATTCCAATACCAGGTCTGTGTCTAAAAGAAATCATAAAAAAATGGTAGAAGACCCAAATGTTCAAAAATATTTCTAGTAACTCCTTTTTGTAGTGGCAAAGTCAGTCACAAATGATCACAGTACAAGATTCTCCCTGATTCTGCTTACTTCACATAAGTTTGGGTAAGTCTTTCCAGGTTTTCCTGAAATTAGACTTCAGTTCATTTCTTATGGTACAATAGTAGTCTTTTACAAGCACATATCACAACGTATTCAGTCATTCCTCAATCAATGGGAGTCCTTTCAATTTCCTATTCTTTACCATTACAAAGTGCTACTTCAAATAATTTTTTAAAAATAGATTCCTTCCACCCACCCTTTTCTTGGAGTCTCTTTGGGATACAGATGTAGTAGTGGTATTGCGAGATCAAAGAGTATGCCGTTTTGTAGCCCTCCAGGGTCAGTTCCAAATTAGAACTGCATTATTAAAGTATCTGACTGCCCCATACTTCAAAGCTTATGAGCTATTTTCAGTCTTAGGTAAAATCTAGGAAAGAAAAGGATGGGGAGGTAAGTTAGAAAGACATAAGAACAGAGAGGGGGATGAAGCATGTAAGACAGTCTGAGAATGGGTTGGGGGAAGAACTCAGGAGAACTTCATCAAATGAAATCAAACCCTCATGTTAAATTCTTTTTTTTTTTTTCATTTTAAAGATTTTATTTGGGGCAGCTAGGTGGTGCAGTGGATAGGACACTGGCCCTGGAGTCAGGAGTACCTGAATTCAAATCCGGATTCAGACACTTAATAATTACCTAGCTGTGTGGTCTTGGGCAAGCCACTTAACCCCATTGCCTTGCAAAAGCTTAAAAAAAATTATTTGTTTTGAGTTTTACAATTTTCCCCCTAATCTTACTTTCCTCCCCCCATGCCCTGTAGAAAGCAATTTGCCAGTCTTTACATTATTTCTGTGGCATACATTGATCCAAATCCAATATCCTTAAGGAAGAAAAATAAAGTATAAGAGATAGCAAGATTATATAATAAGATATCAGGTTTCTTTTCTAAATTAAAGGTAATAGTCCTTGGTCTTTGTTCAAACTCCACAATTCTTTCTCTGGATACAGATGGTATTCTCCATTGCAGACAGCCCAAATTGTCCCTGATTGTTGCACTGATGGAATGAGTGATTCCATCAAGATTGATCACCACCCCCCTGTTGCTGTTAGGGTGTGCAATGTCTTTCTGGTTCTGCTCATCTCACTCAGCATCAGTTCATGCAAATCCCTCAAGGCTTCGCTGAATTCCCATTCCTCCTGGTTTCTATTAGAACAATTAGTGTTCCATGACATACATATCCTCAGGTTAAATTTTTATGGGGATCATTCACTCAGGAGGGACATGGGACCATTGTCATTTTTACTACCAGCTCCTCATCAGCCCAATCTGTCATCATCTTCCCACACACTTATCTTTCTAAAATGGAGCATGCCCCAAATCTGTGTGTTATTACACAGAGATATGAGAATGAAGATGCTTTCATATATCTATGAGAAGCAGTCTATTTAAAGTTGTTACAGTAAAATTGGTCCACATGGCTATGGCCCAAGAACAACAAACTGGCTATTTCAATTCATTTTATTATTATGGGAGCAAGGTGAGGATGTGTGTTAAATCACAGTGTACTTGATTTTAGGGGTTTGATTTTATGTTCCCCTCCCTGGAAATAGATGTCTTCATAACCATTACCCCAATCTAAGAATGGTCCAAGAAAACCTCTTCAAGTTGCCATGAGAATGAGGAACAGGGTGAACAGATTAAATAAATATTATGTTGAGGGTATTGTCTTTTCAGTCTAAACAACACTTTCCCCAAGAATTCCACTCTCATTCAGTAAATACTAATCTTCCAGACGGAATCATAGAGCATACACTTAGAAAAAGAAGAGAACTCATAGGTCACCTAGTCCAACCAATTTTAGATGTGAGGAAACTGGGTCCTAAAAAAGCCAAATAATGTAAACAAAGATACCTTCCACGTGTTCTTTTTTTCTTGTTTTTTTCAAGGCAATGGAGTTAAGTGACTTGCCCAAGATCACACAGCTGGGTTAATTATTAAGTGTCTGAGACAGCAGGACTGGTGCTCTATCCACTGTGCCTAATAGCTGCCCCCTCCCATATGTTCTGAAAACTGCAACTACAGTTACCAACAACCATTATGAGTTAGGCTTAGTGGGGTATGCCATTAAATGTAGAATTCTTAATTTAATTTTTAAATAATTAAATACTTATGTGCAAGAAATGATTCCATGGTGGTGAGGGGGACTGATTCCATGAGCTAGGGATATAAAAGACAAAAATAAAAAAGTTGTTACTCATTAGTACAACTTTCATTTTCATCACAAATTCCAAAGAATTCTGTTATTCTTTCATAAGAGAATAAAAAAGTATGAAATAAACTATCTTTTCATCATCCAATGTTCTGATACCCAAAATACCCACCTTCAATAGTTTGCCTTTTGGAGTATCATAGAATTTAATGACTTGTCCATCTCTGGAATAATTGATACAGGGTCTGGGTGGATAGTTATAGAGGACTTAGTAAGCACTTATGTACTAAGATAATGAGTAAGATAGTGCCTGCTTTCAAGGAAGATCTACATTCTAATAGAAGAAGCTAGCACATGACAAGATCTAGAAAACTTGAATGGGTTAGTGATGATACCCATGGATGTACATAAAGACCAGCAGGAGTTTGATGGCAGCCTAGGCCCTGGCACAATGAAGCCAAGTGCCCACCTCTTTGAGCCTGGGGAGAGGAGTGGAAAGCCATGTTCAGGGTGGAAGAGGTCAGAGAGTAAAGTCATGGTGATAAGAAGGTTGGTGGGGGGATTTTTGTTTCAGTTAAGAGTTGGATCAGATGCCAATGAATTCCCATTTAGGTCAAAGGTTTTCTAATTATTAGCTTTTTTTTTTTCTGAGGACATCAAACATCAAGTCCACCTTGGATTTAAACTCCCCATCTGATGTTTATGTACTTGACCTTGGGTCTCTGTTTTTGTCATTGTAAAATGCAGGAAATTGGTATTGATGGTCTTGGAGGTCCCCTTTTTGGCTTGAGATCTGTGATCTGTGATCTTGGGTCTCTGTAGGAGTTCACTGCCAGAGGTGGGCATCCTATCTTTTTGTTTCCATTCATTCATTCATTGGCTCCTGTCTTCTGGGAGGCAGCCCACTCTAATACTGGCCAACGTAGTCATCTCTTCTGCCTGCTGTATATATATCTTTTGTAGGAGGAGCATCATCTTAGTTATCTACCAAATAGATCCAGGATATATTTCTGGCCCTGCCATCCAAGAACATCAAAAAATGTTTGTTTCACAGCTTGAGATCAATTTGATTCTAACTCTTTAAGACTTACGTTGTTTTTCTTATTTCCTCCTACTTTCAAAAAAGTAGAAGAAAAACAGTTTTCTTGCTTCTTTAAAAAGGTGAATTAAAATACTTTAAACTTGATGAACAAGAGCTTTTGTCTCTAGAAAGCTTTCTGTCTCATTAAGACTCTGGATTGCCTGCTACTACCCAACATCAAAAGAAGTTTTCTCTGGATGTTATCTCACAGTGACAGAAATATTGGGAAGCATTTTAAAAGACTGAAATACTCAAATTCTCAATTTTTCACTGGGGTAGGAAATTTCTCTTTTATTTGGGAGTAAATTATCCTATTTTTAATATCTTTTTGATGAATAATGTAGCATCTGGGGATGCTTCAAGGAACAAAATAGGGACCTGTCCACAAAGGACAGGATAAGTATTCAAAATCTAATTCAAAACCAGTCTATTTCTTTTACAAAGGAATAAAAACAATTAAATGTATGCATTATATATGTATCTATATATACATATATATGTGTGTGTGTATATATATATATATATATATATATATATATATATATATATATATATGTATATATCATATATATCAGCTTCAAAACTACCATGATAGGGGCTTCATACGTTCATTAACAACTCTGATACAATTAAAATTAAGCAGTGGAATTAAGGTAAAATCAAGACTATTGCCTACACCTCAGTAACTCAGGAAATGTCCTTAGACAGAGCTTTTGCTTTGGATGAGTTGATGCTTTTCTCCAGGCTAACAGAGTAAAGATTATGAGCTCTGACATTATCATATGTAATAAAACTCATTGTTTAGCAAATGCACCAGAACTTATGTGGCCAAACCTGAGGAAGGGAGCAGTTGAACTTAACTTAGAACCAGAGAAACTGGACATGGATTCTGGAACAATTTTATAAGGAGTGGTCAATAATCACAATTCAAGCAATAAATAAGAAAATTTTTCTCCACCAAGAGTAAGTTCATGCTGGAGTTGACTTGTCAGCACTCTGCTCAAAATTAATTTCAATGGTTCCCAATTGCCCCTACTATACAAAGTCAAAAGCCTTGGCTTGGCATTGTCTTTCAAAGTTGGGCTCTAGCTTCCTTTCCAGGATTATTGAAGGTTTCCCCCACTTCTGCACTCCACTCAAACTGACCTCAGGTTATTCTGTAAATTCATCTCTTGATTTTTTGCACAGACAACTCTCTGCCTCTTTACTCTTGTAAATCAAACTTTCCTTAGAAGCTTGAGCGTTATCTCCTAGGGAAGTCTTTCCTGATCTACCTATTACTTTGCTTTGAATCTCTCTCTGTCTCTTTCTCTCTTTCTCTCTCTCTCTCTCTCTCTCTCTCTCTCTCTGTTTCTTGTCTCTGGCTGTCTCTGTCTCTCTCTTCTGTTTCTCTCTCTCTCTCTCTCTCACACACACACACACACACACACACACACACACACAGTAGATATTCAAAATATACATCAGGCAGAGTGTCTTATAGGAGCAATGCTAATGATTTACCAAAATCACACAAATATTTTCCGGTAGCTGATGGAGGACATCTGAGTCCTGATCAGCAGAATATGACCTGTCTTTTTCCTCAGTGCAGGCAGGATTCCAGGGTCCTCATTAAGCACATCTGGAGCATTCTTGGCAACCCATGGTCTTCCTTATAGTTCATGCAGCATTGTTTTCTGCTAATCTGACTTACTGGAATGAATGTGATACTGTTTATGTGAAGAATTGTCTCTGGGAGAATTTATAACTTAATATGATGGTGCTGATACTATTACAATATGGATTGTTGGAAAACCCATAAAAATCCTTCTTGAGTTTTCACCTGTTTCCAAAATCAAGTCAGTATTATCACATTCTTACAATTGCAGATTGAATTTATTCATGTGGTACTATACCTGCCATCAATGACGTATTTAAACCTTAGTTTGTAAAACTGGAGAAAAAATAATCAGATGTGTTCAAATGTCTTATAATTGTCTGAATTATCTTTTCTCCGTCTCTTTTTCCCGCTTCCGCAGAAGCTAACCCTCTTTCTTAAATGTAGAAACTAAGTAAATTGTCTTTGTGTCTTTGGAATGAAATATTTCCCTTCTGACAAAACATTGATTTTATCCAGAGATAGACCTATTAAAATGTCTTTTAATGCCATGGTGATTCCATTCAGTTATTTTTATTTTTAATTTATCATAAGTTGCAATGAATGCATAGCAGTGTGGTATGGTGGACATATTATGGGTTGAAAGGAACATCTTGCCTCTGACACTATGTGACTTAGAGCAAGTCCCTCAACCTAAAAGAACCTCAGGGAACTCTAAGATTCTAAATTATGGACAAGTTATAATGGGGCCTTTTGTGAAGGCTTTCCAATCACTTAGCCTTGATATAAAGGAAGAAGTTTCATTGAAAGCTATACTGTGTGTGGTGTGGGGTGGGGTGGGGAACACACTGAGTTAACATTGAAGAGTAATGAGTTTTAGTGATGACTGTTTCCTCTTTAATCTTCAAGGACTTTTCTTAATTAAATAAGGAGTTTGGAATCGAAGGTCACTAATTTCTCTTCCAATTCTCATGGGGTTTTTTTTTGTAAGTGTTGATTGTACAATTTTCCCATTTTTTTTCTCCTTCAAGTATAGCCTCCTGGCTTGTATTTTTCTTTTTTAAATCACTGAATGAAAGCTTGATGTTTACTACCTAACAATAGTAGCTATTTGAAAATAAACATGTCAGCTGGTTATGATTCTCTTCTCCATGGGTTTCTCTGAAAAAAAAAAAGATTCAGCTTGAAGCATAGTTTGAAAGTCTATTGATTTTTGTAAAGAGTCAGGTAAAATTCAATGCAGACAGAGATCAGGTGAAAGAAGTAAATCTTTAGATCTAATTCAATTCGACACTGAACTGACCATTGCACCAGTCATCTGTATTGAATATCTATTATGTTCAAAGCAATAGGGGGTAAAGGGGGGAATTGTGTGAATAGAAAAAAGAGAAGGTCCTTGTCATTGAGAAGGGCATATTCTTAGGGAATTACCAATGGTTGACCTAAAGGTGAGTTCACTTCTGAGTTGGATGAAGCTGTTAATTTTATAGTCTTGCACACCATTTTAAGCAGGAAAAAAAGAAAATTGAGAGTATAACATTATGTTGGAAGATGAATGAAGATACAGAAAAGAGCCAATTGGAAGTTAGGAGAAAAGCAATATTAATGGGATCTGGTCATGAGTTCCAAATCTGTATAGAGATAACAACATTTCCCAATTTTCCAAAATCCTTCTGTGTAGCAAAAGCATTCTGTAGTAATATTTAGTCATAGAAGTAGACAGCTGCAGGTACAGGATGTGTTTCCATAACGGTTTTATTGAAAATAAGAGCATGGATCTGGATAAAGGGAGGGTATGGTTTAGACATGCAAAAATTATGGGAAAGGAAGTAGTATGTGAGTGATGGAGAGTGATGGAGAGTGATGGAGAAACAAGGGTCATGTCAAGGAAAGAATGAGTAACACAAGTAGACTGGAGAATAGGGTCCAAGAAGTGAAGTAGAGGGGAAAAAAAAGACTAGCACTACAAAATCTGAAGAGATCAAAATAAGGGACCTTCTCACCAAGACAAACATTAGGAGTCTGGATTTTATGGTACCAAGGTTTCTGAGAAACAAAAAAGGATAATTATTTCCCATCCCCTACTCCCAATCTAGCCTATAGTAACAAAGTTACAACTTCCTTTTTTTCTTTTTTTCTTTTATTTATTTTTGAATGACTCCAAATATATTTTTCACAATTCCTTGCAAAGATAATTTTCAAAATTCATTCTTTTGCAAGCTTTTGAGTTCCACATTTTTCTACCACCCTCCCCTTGGTGGCAAATAGTCTGGTAAAAGTTGTATATGTATATTTATGGTTAACATGATGTACATATTAGCCATGTTGAGAAAGAAAAAACAATGAGAAAGGAAGGAAAAACGCATTTTTAAAATGTGACCATTGCATGCATTCAGATTCTATGTTTGTCTGGTTTTTTTTTTTCCACACTGGAGGTGGGTAGTATTGACCATAGCAGATCTCCCAGGGTTGTCTGAGCTCTCTGAACTGTTGAGAGGAGCTGCATCCATCAAGGTTGATCAACTCCCAATGTTGTTATTAATGTGGATAATGTTCTCTTGGCTCTGCAGTCTTCACTCAGCATTAGTTTTTATGTAATTCCTTCCATGCTTCTCTAAAATCTGACCATTTATGATTTCTTATAGAACATTAAGTCTCCATGACATTCACATATCATGACTTGCTCAATCAATCCCTAATTGATGGGCATCCCCTCAATTTCCAATTTTTTGCCACTACAAAATATTTGCCACTATAAATATTTTTGAACATCAAACTTGTACTTTCCAAAGCAGATTAAGTTTGTTCCATCAGACTCAACATGTGTAAAAGAAAAATCCCAGTTACAGAGCCATTTGTTTTAATGAATAGAAGAGCATGAGGAGCAGGATGAAATGGCCATGTGAGCTGTGCCATTTTGATGTGGAAATGGATGTCTTTAAAAACTCTAAGGAAAAGAAGACATGATGGGGGAAGCAATGTTTAAAGCAATTACCACTGAGTATGCTTTGGGAGGAAAATAATAAATAAAGATTGAAATAAACCCTGATGTTATCTATCCTGGGAGACTAATTGTTCCACTAAAGCAGAGTGCAAATTCCAGGTCTGAAGTTGTTTCCTTGCTTTATTTAAACTGAATTTTAAATGACAGTGCAAAGGATATAATAGAAAGCTGCAGGTGGAAGAGACAATTTTTTTCTATAGGGACATTTTGGGATATATGCTGGGAGGAGTGACCTGTATGAGAACTAAGGGAGACCCTGGGAGAGTATTTTCAATCCTGGTTGGGCAACAAACCCTGGAAATTTGGAAAATTTATTTCTTCCTTCTGGGTCACAGCTCAGGTTAGAACTTTAAGCTTACTTCTAAGCCCAAATGTCCTTTTTTCCCCCCTAGCTCAAATATTCCATGTTTTTAAGGTCCTTACCAGCTAGAGTATCTTATGGTCATTGTTCCAAGTTCCCATATTCTAAGGTTTCTTTTCTGATTCTAATATTAGGCAACTCAATGAAATTTAGGATAAAGTCTTTGCTTTAGGAAGTTCAAATTCATGGTATCCTCACGCAGACAGTCATGAGATGAGAGATGAAGAGTTGGAAGGGGTCCCGGAGATGATCTGAGGCAAGTGCCTCCTTTTAAAGATGAGAAAATTGAGGTCCAGAGAGGGTGACTTGTTCAGGAAAACCCAGGGAGTCGGCATCAGATACTAGATTTAAGCCAGGTCCTCTTGCTCCCATCACTGCCTTTCCTGTAATGGCTTGGGAGAAATCCCAAAGGACAAAAGCAATCCTTCCTAGTTGAGGAAAAAGCCACATGGTTACAATTTTGAAGTGATCCTAGAGGACTATTGTAAACTACTGGCAATTCTTGTTTTGATATCCCTTGTTGCTTTCTCAAGTCCAAAGGACTGACAGAAGTAGCAATCATTTTTTAAAAATTAATATCATGAAAAATATAACATGTTCTTAGTCACAAGACTGTCCATAAAATTAATTTGTCGTCTTTTAATTATTGTACTCACAAATAAAGCATGAGCCTACAGAGCCAAACAAGAGCCAGGTCCAAGGAGGAATCCACCAAGGTCATTCTAGATGCTAAGTGGGAAGTTGAAGAGGTTTTAAACCTCCTATTCAAAATGCCTGATATAGAGAATGTAAGGCCAAATTGCTTATTTTCATTCATACAGTGGCAAATATGCTCCTCTTTATCCCTCTTATTTTTGTCATTGAACTTGTGGGTGTGAAAATTATGGAATCTGCTGTGTCTTCTTCTCTGTCACAATGGACTCAACTCTATTGCTGCATTATCCCACAAAAGCACTTAATAACCATACCCTATTGCCCAGTTCCTTTAAGAATAGAAATGGAGGAAATTACAGATTGTGTTCAGGCTGGGTACCCATTCCTGCTCCCCAGCTCCTAGCCAACATGTAGCAAGCATTTCTGACCTTCCAAACCACAGACTGTCAAAGCCAGAAGGCATCTTAGAACATGAAATGTTAAAATACAGAGCATCGAACATTGGAAACTGAAGGTATTTAGACTATACGTTGCTAGGTCAGAGTCTCAAACCTAAAAGGAACATCAACAAGAAATTAGTGCAATCCAATTATTTTGGAATAATAAAATTATTGGAATAAGGGGAAAAAATTTTTTAAAAAGTTAAATAAGTCCAAATACACTTGGTTAGTGACTGAATTAGATGAACTGACATCAATCTCTTGACTATTACAGTCAGGTGCTCCTGTCATTTGTGGCTTACAATTGTCTCTAGATTTTTAGTGCCTTAGATTCAAAAAGAATAATTGGTTCTTAGCATTCTTTCTTTCTTTCCTTTTCTCTTTCTCTTTCTCTTTCTTTCTTTCTTTCTTTCCTTTTCTCTTTCTCTTTCTTTCTTTCTTTCCTTTTCTCTTTCTCTTTCTCTTTCTTTCTTTCTTTCTTTCTTTCTTTCTTTCCTTTTCTCTTTCTCTTTTCTCTTTCTTTCTTTCTTTCTTTCCTTTTCTCTTTCTCTTTCTTTCGTTCTTTCTTTCTTTCCTTTTCTCTTTCTCTTTCTTTCGTTCTTTCTTTCTTTCCTTTTCTCTTTCTCTTTCTTTCGTTCTTTCTTTCTTTCCTTTTCTCTTTCTCTTTCTTTCTTTCTTTCTTTCTTTCCTTTTCTCTTTCTCTTTCTTTCTTTCTTTCTTTCTTTCTTTCCTTTTTCTCTTTCTTTCTTTCTTTCTTTCTTTCCTTTTCTCTTTCTCTTTCTTTCTTTCTTTCTTTCTTTCCTTTTCTCTTTCTCTTTCTTTCTTTCTTTCTTTCTTTCCTTTTCTCTTTCTCTTTCTTTCTTTCTTTCTTTCTTTCTTTCTTTCTTTCCTTTTCTCTTTCTCTTTCTTTCTTTCTTTCTTTCTTTCCTTTTCTCTTTCTCTTTCTTTCTTTCTTTCTTTCCTTTTCTCTTTCTCTTTCTTTCTTTCTTTCCTTTTCTCTTTCTCTTTCTCTTTCTTTCTTTCTTTCTTTCCTTTTCTCTTTCTCTTTCTTTCTTTCTTTCTTTCCTTTTCTCTTTCTCTTTCTTTCTTTCTTTCTTTCCTTTTCTCTTTCTCTTTCTTTCTTTCTTTCTTTCTTTCCTTTTCTCTTTCTCTTTCTTTCTTTCCCTTTCTTTCTCTTTCTTTTCTTTCTTTCTTTCCCTTTCTTTCTCTTTCTCTTTCTTTCTTTCTTTCTCTTTCTCTTTCTTTCTCTTTCTTTCTTTCTTTCTCTTTCTTTCTTTCTTTCTTTTCTCTTTCTCTTTCTTTCTTTCTTTTCTCTTTCTCTTTCTTTCCTTTCTCTTTCTCTTTCTCTTTCTTTCTTTCCTTTCTCTTTCTTTCTCTTTCTTTCTTTCCTTTTCTCTTTCTCTTTCTTTCCTTTGCTCTTTCTTTCTTTCTCTTTCTCTTTCTTTCCTTTTCTCTTTCCCTTTCTTTCTCTTTCTCTTTCTTTCTTTCTTTCCCTTTCTTTCTCTTTCTCTTTCTCTTTCTTTTCTTTCCTTTTCTCTTTCTTTCTCTTTCTTTCTTTCCTTTTCTCTTTCTCTTTCTTTCTTTCTTTCCCTTTCTTTCTCTTTCTCTTTCTTTCCTTTTCTCTTTCTCTTTCTTTCTCTTTCTCTTTCTTTCCCTTTCTTTCTCTTTCTCTTTCTCTTTCTCTTTCTCTTTCTCTTTCTTTCTTTCCTTTTCTCTTTCTCTTTCTTTCTTTCTTTCCCTTTCTTTCTCTTTCTCTTTCTCTTTCTTTCTTTCCTTTTCTCTTTCTTTCTTTCTTTTCTTTCTTTCTTTCTTTCTTTCTTTCTTTCCTTTTCTCTTTCTCTTTCTTTCTTTCTTTCCTTTTCTCTTTCTCTTTCTTTCTTTCTTTCTTTCCTTTTCTCTTTCTTTCTTTCTTTCTTTCTTTCTTTCCTTTTCTCTTTCTCTCTTTCTTTCTTTCTTTCTTTCCTTTTCTCTTTCTCTTTCTTTCTTTCTTTCTTTCTTTCCTTTTCTCTTTCTCTTTCTTTCTTTCTTTCCTTTTCTCTCTCTTTCTTTCTTTCTTTCTTTCCTTTTCTCTCTCTTTCTTTCTTTCTTTCTTTCCTTTTCTCTCTCTTTCTTTCTTTCTTTCTTTCTTTCCTTTTCTCTCTCTTTCTTTCTTTCTTTCTTTCCTTTTCTCTCTCTTTCTTTCTTTCTTTCTTTCTTTCCTTTTCTCTCTCTTTCTTTCTTTCTTTCTTTCTTTCCTTTTCTCTCTCTTTCTTTCTTTCTTTCTTTCCTTTTCTCTTTCTCTTTCTCTTTCTTTCTTTCTTTCTTTCCTTTTCTCTTTCTCTTTCTTTCTTTCTTTCTTTCTTTCCTTTTCTCTTTCTCTTTCTCTTTCTTTCTTTCTTTCTTTCCTTTTCTCTTTCTCTTTCTTTCTTTCTTTCTTTCTTTCCTTTTCTCTTTCTCTTTCTTTCTTTCTTTCTTTCTTTCCTTTTCTCTTTCTTTCTTTCTTTCTTTCTTTCTTTCCCTTTCTCTTTCTTTCTTTCTTTCTTTCCTTCCTTCCTTCCTTCCTTCCTTCTTTCCTTCTTTCTTTCTTTCCTTCTTTCTTTCTTGCAAGGCAATGGGGTTAAGTGGCTTGCCCAAGGCCACACAGCTAGTATTAAGTGTCTGAGGTCACTCAGGTACTCCTGACTCCAGGGCCAGTGCTCTAACCACTGTGCAACCTAGCCACCCCTAATTTAATTATTTAAGAAAGATTTTATTTTTTTTTGAGTTTTACAATTTTCCCCTAAACTTGCTTTGCTCCCCCACCCCCCACAGAAGGCAGTCTGTTAGTCTTTACATTGTTTCCATGGTATACATTGGTCTAAGTTGAATGTGATGAGAGAGAAATCATATCCTTAAGGAAGAAAAATAAAGATAAGAGATAGCAAAATTATATAAGATAACGGGTTTTGTTTCTCATATCTTATTTTCTTCAGAGAATTTTAGTGTAGTTCTATTCGGAGGCAGGAGAATGAACTTTCTATGCTGTCTAGACCTCTAATTGCACATACACTTGCATACATTTAGACAAACACACATACCCATTATAATTACTTACATATACATCTAATAATATGTATGTGTCTATATAAATACATATAGCTAAATATAAAGTATAGTTAATTAAAAGAGCTTTCTATGCTGTCTAGACTTCTAATTATATGTAAACTTATTCTAATTACTTATATACATATACAGGATGTATGTCTATATATAGTTAAATATTACATATAATTATATGAAATTATCTTTTTATATAAACATATATGCATATTATATGCAGATATGCATGTAAGTATACAGATAGTTACAGAACTACTTCTGATAATCAAATGTAAACTCCTAGATTGCAACTCATGGAGTTAGCACAAACACTCTTTTTTTTAAGTTTTTTTTTTAGTTTTTTTTTGCAAGGCAATGGGGTTAAGTGGCTTGCCCAAGGACACACAGCTAGGTAATTATTAAGTGTCTGAGACCAGATTCGAACCCAGGTACTCCTGACTCCAAGGCCGGTGCTTTATCCACTATGCCACCTAGCTGCCCCACAATCACTCCTTTTAGAATGTCTAAGAAATTACATTTTCTAGATATGCAACTCTTTGGCTTAATCTAATCATGACTTACTAATATTAATGAATTAGCCTATATTTTAGCATAGATACAGAGACAGAATGCTAGATTTGGGGTCAGGAAGACCTTAGTTCAAATCTGATCTCAGTCACTTACCAGCTGGGCAATCCTGTCTACCTTAGTTTGCTCATCTGTAAAATGATGGGAATAGCTGCATCCACATCACGTGATAGCTTAGTGTTGGGTCCGATGAGATAACATACATAGTCTTAGGCAAATCTTAAAGTAGTTTATCAGTGCTAATCATCAATATTATTACATCAATTAGAGGCTGCATAATAGATTTTATAGAGGGCTAGCCTGGGACTCAGGAAGACCTAGATTCAAATTCCATTTGGACACAAATTAACTGCATGACTTGAAAGAGATAATTTAAGTTCTGAGGATGCAAGGAGCTCTCTCCAACTCTAAGTTTTCCATGAGTTGATCTCTATTGGTAAAGGGGAACTTCTATACTACTGAAATCCCACATATATTCTTACACTAAAAGTATACCTCTATGACTAAAAGTTTTTGATTCATAAATCCCTTAAGTGTCTTATAGATTTTCATTATAATTGTCATTAACTCATTCATTTTCCTCATGCTTATTATATACAGATCATTGTGCTCAGAGATACAAGATGAATAAAACACAATTTCTATTCATCATTGTGCTTAAGCTCCATTGGAGAAATAAAACATATACATATTTTTAAAGGTTGCATGCATCTGTGAAATCATTCACATATGGAATATGAAGAAAACCCCTCTGCAACTAATGCAGAACAAAACCTTTTCTATGTCATATAACCTTAAACTTTCTAGTCCTCAGTTTCCCCAACCGTAAAATGAGGGGAATGAACTAGATTGACATTTTGATATCCCTGGAATAAGAGGTTAAGAGTCTTGTCCAGAAGCCTAGAAAAAATGTATACCAAGAAGCAGGAATTGAACCCAAATATTGCTGTCTTCCAGATAAGCTCCCACCTACTTTTCATTACTAACTCTGAGGGGAAAAAGGTACTTCTGGGTTAGATTATAGAGGCAATGGAATGCAAAATACAATTAAATCACAAGGGGGGAGAAATATTCCTGGAAGGTCTGACAGCAGGAAGATTTCAAAAAAGGCTTTTTGGAGTCAGAAAACAAAAACAAAAAAATTGAGCTGGGCCTCATAAATATGAATTATCTTTGCACAGAGATATGACAAATCTTTTTCTCCCATTTGGATTATATGTAAATGGAAATCTACAGCACTTATGTCTCTTGCCTTCATCATTTTAATTGATAATTGGATAGGAGGTTTTTTTTTTTTTTTTTTAAGCATCAGCTGAATTGTTAGCGTCAAAGAAAATTAATTCCCTGGCGGGCTTGTTTTTTTCTCTGAGGCAGATATTGATGAATGTACAGAGGGAATCATTGAGTGCCACAACCATTCCCGCTGTGTTAACCTGCCAGGGTGGTACCACTGTGAGTGCAGAAGCGGTTTCCATGACAATGGAACCTATTCACTATCCGGAGAATCCTGTATTGGTAAGCACTTTCCTCCAAGGATTTTTTCTCTTTATCCTGATCATGTCAGACTAGATGGCCTGTTACACTACCCTGCCCAATGAAAAAGGTACAGCATAACCAGCTGGAGGTCTGGTCTTGGTCTGAGGACATCTACCTCCACCCCATCTCTGAAGTTTCCTGCCTAGGTGAACCTGGTCAAGTCACTTAACTTTCCTGAAAGTCAGCTTTCCCAAATGTAAAAGGGGTGGGGGATTAGAAACTTCTGACCTACATTTTGGTTCTAAATATATAAGCCTGTGATTTATTAAACCCATAATAGGAGTATGCTACTACAGATAGATAGATCCCTGGACATGGAGTCAGCAAACACAAGTTCAAATCTTTCCTCAAGCTCTCATTAGCTACCTGTAAGTGGACAAATCATTTCACATTCCTCAGGGAAATGTGAAGAATGATTTCTGTACCATATGCCGATTAGAGTCAGTCACCCATTAGCTAGAGGGGAAGGAATGATTGATGTGGGGCTGGTCAGAGAAACTGGGTGGGACTTGGGCCAACTCACCCATCTTCTTAGGGTCTTTGTCTTTTTCTCTCTAAGATGATGCAGTTGGAGTAGGGGATCTTCTAAGTTCCCCTGCAGTTTGTAATCTCTGGATTTGTGGTCCTAAATTGTTACCTAACAACTTAACACCAAACCTCAAGTGACTTGCACAGGGTCATCCAACTACTGATGAAATCAAGAATTTAAAGCTAGGTTTTCCAAATTCCGTGTCTAAACTCTCAGATGACACCATGCTGTTTTATCTATGATGTTACATTAATACTTGAATGGCAACCTAAGCTTTTATAGACCTAAGATACTAGGGATGTGAGCTGTTATTGGAACTGTCATAGAATTTGGGGAATGTGGATTATTCTGCTTTAGAATGAAACTTTGGAAGGTACGTAGAAAATGAAATGTTGCCTCCCCTTCTGTTAGACAGAGTATGTTCAAGAATCAGGAGAGAAAGATGTGATACAATATCATTATTTCTGCCATCTTTTCCCTGCACTGACCTTGCAACCAACGTCATAGTCTAACGGGATTCCAAACTGCTTTTAAAATGCTAGTTCAATAAAAACCGTGGTTTTCACTGAGTTCAAGGCATGTGAGAACAACAGACAAATATTGAGGAGTTTAGATAGCCAAATGAGTATGAAAAATGTCAACATCCTTGGGTTTCTCCTCCACTTTTTGGAGGGGAAAACGTAGTGGGTGGATGAATTCTTTCAACATTGAGCAGAATGGGGTTAAAGGCTGCTCCCTTCAACTCTACACCATGCACTTCTTCACAGTTGTGTGAATGTCAGATTATTCTTTATTATCAATTGATTTGTTTTATGTGATGAACATTTCTTAATTTTATGGGATGTTTGGGAAGGTAGGGCAGAGGAAAAAAGATCTAGTTAAGACAGTATTCAAAGGAACTGATATTTTGTCTGTATGGGAAACTACTCTTAAGGAAAATCCTATCACTGAGTCAGGTCATAATCCATATGTAACCTAGGGGAGATTCATCCTAGAGAGTTATTTAAAGCAAATGGAGATTTGATTTAGTTGAGGGTCACACAGTTACTCTCAGAACAATATACTGAACCCAGGTATACTATATAATATAACCCAGTATACAACACTAAGTTTGAATTGGTAGATTCTTGGGTTCCAATGCTGCCTTGGTCAATCATTAGCTATGTCACACTGGGCAAGTTAATAGATTGTTCAGATTAATCAAGGATTAATTCAAAATATTGTAGCATCAGGTCTTAATTAGGTCTAAAAGGGTGTTATTTTACTCTTCTGTCTCAATATATGATATTGAACTTAAGTATTTCTAATTGATATTTTATTTTATTTTTCCAGTTACATACTATGGTAGTTTTTCAGCATTCATCCATTTGTAAATTTATAAATTTCACATTTTTTTACCACCGCCCCTCCCACCCATCCCCTTGGTGGTGAATCGTCAGGTAATTGAATATGTACATTTGAGTTTAACATAGTTACAGATTAGTCATTTCGGGTAAGACGAATTAGGACAGTGGGTAAAGAAAACCATGAGATAGGAAGGAAAAAATGAGAGAAGTTTTTAAAAAAGAGAACATACTATACCTTCAAATTCCATCATTTTTTCCCCTTTCTGCATGTGCATAGCACTGTCCATAACAGGCCTCCCAGGGTTGTCCAAACCTCTGAACTGCAGAGAAGAGCTACATCCATCAAGGTTGATCAACTCACAATGTTGTTATTAAGGTGTACAATGTTCTCCTGGTTCTGTTCCCTTTGGTCAGCATCAATTCATAGAATTTTTTCCATACTTCTTTAAAGTCCAACCACTCATGATCCAACCACTCATGATTTTTGCAATGAGTATTTTTTTTTGATGACTGATCATGTCTATATTTTTAGTTAAATATAGGGTAATTTGGGAAGGTTTAGGGGAGGCTGGGTGGCGCAATGTATATGCATTAGGACTAGATATCTTGAATTCAAATCTAGCTGTGACCTTGGGCTAGCCACTTAACCTTATTGGCCTCAGTTTCCTCAGCTGTAAAATGAGCTAGAGAAGGAAATGGCAAATCACTCCTGTATCTTTGCAAGAAAATCCCAAATAGGATCACAAAGAGTCAAATAAAACTGAAAACTGAATGAACAACAACAGGGAAGGTTTAAGACTTTGGAATTTCAGGAGGGAGCCCAACACAAGTCTGGGAATGTATTTATTTCTATTTTACTAAATTTACAGTTTAAGACAGCCCTGTAACTAATTTACCATGAGATTCTAGCTAAGTATATTTATTTTTCTTCATTGTGTATGTATTTCTACAACTAAAGGAGGCGATAACACACTGTAAAGCCAATCAGGAGAAGCAGAAGCTCCCAAACCCCATCCTAATGGCCAACTGTGAGTCAGGAGACCGACCTCAGTCAACTCTTGTCTTGTCTTGTCTTGCCAGGTCCACCTGCCCTATGGTTGGTTTTTCTCTTCTCCTTTCTGCAGGTTGTTTAATTTAGAGAGTCCAAAGAAATGCTGTCTTGGAGGCATAGAGAGAAGATTTATACCGTTTTGTTGTGTAGCTGCTAGCTGCGAGGCAGCCAAAGGGTCAACACCACTCATAAATTAAGCCTGCATATACTCACCAGTTAGTCCACTTATCGGCCCCCTAAGTTCCTAGTCTGCTTCTCCCCTCATATCCCCCCCATTTGTTTTCCACTAGCCCCAAATCCATACATTCTGCCCACTAGTCATGGCATTTCTATGAGACAAGGAAAAAGCTGGAGCAGGTGAATTTTGAGGGTTACAAAGTATCAGAAGTATTAAAAACATGATTCTATCCAGTCAAGCTCTATAACTGTGACTAAGGGAAATTCATATTCACATCTGTGCCAAATGGCTTGGGTTCCACACATAATTTGTCTACTTTCCTTTCAGAGTTGTGAAGAGAAAATGTTTATACTACATATAAAAGCCCTTTGGTAAAACATAAAGTTCTCCAAAATCACTAGATATTTTCTTTAGGATTATGTTTTTTCAATGAATGCTTAATGTTTTTTTTTTATTTTAAAAAGGAATATAGTGGTGTAACTGGGAAAAATAGAATACAGTAAGCAAAAAAAAAAGCACAATTGAATTAGATTAGGGCTTTAGTTGACAGTATTCTGGTTGATAAAGGATTAAACTCTGAAGCAATTAAATGTGAAAGATCTATCCTTGAGAACAAGATTTATAGGCTTTTCCCTTTGTCACTGAAATCAGACTATTGGTATCTCCTTACCAATAAAATGAATGTCTGATTGCAAAAAAGATCAGGTAATAACTGAGATCTATCTTTACCAGGCTAAACTGCTCATTTTGTCTCTTGATGATGGTTTGAGACACCAAAACTCTCTGTTGAATTTGGAAATACTATGTTCCAGTACCAAAAGTTGGATTATCTGTGTCTCAGAATCATTGCTAAGAACAGTCATATAAGAGGTGGCTAGGTGGCATAATGGATAAAGCAGCGGCCCTGTAGTCAGGAGTACCTGGGTTCAAATCTGGTCTCAGACACTTAATAATTCCCTAGCTGTGAGGCCTTGGATAAGCCACTTAACCCCATTTGTCTTGCAAATAAAAAACCTAAAAAAAAAGAATAGTCACATACATTAAATATTTAACAGTGAGATTGATACATTTGTATGTTTCTGTGACCGTAGTAGGTAGTTGTCCTAAGTGACTTACTTTTTCATCCAATCCCCCTTCATGTTATAGATGAAGAAGTTAAGGTTTTATACAAGTTGTTAACATCACAGGCAAAATTAGAACTTGAGTCCTTTGATAACCTAATGGGGGAAACCTTTTTTTTCTGTAAGGGGCCATTTGTATATACATATTAAATATCATTCCTGGATTATATATCATCAAACATTCAATTAATTCACCCCTTAAAAAGTACTTACATTTATTGAATTTAGAGCCCTGGCTGTAGTTGCCTTGACAAAGTCAAACCAATAGGGCCCATAGGGTCTTTTATGTTATGAATGATCCCTGGTAATTCGATCCGAAATGATATTATCCTTAAGCCACCAGCGCTTCAACAAAGTATGGTCAGCTATATATCTGAAAACTTTCTCAATAGCAGTAGTATTATTCCCCCTGCTCCCAAAGAGGCCACTCAGCCTAAAGACTCTTAGACTGTTCTCTTTCCCAATGATCTGAGAATTCAGGATTGCCCCAAGAAGTGAAAAAGGACTATGGAATATTACTCAAAAATAATAAAATCCTAGATATTACAATTTCCTTTTCCATCCCTCAATGTTCAGAAAAAGTACCCTAATCTTCATTGGCCAAACTCATTCATAAGACTCAATGACCAACTTTTCAGTTACCGCACAATTTATTAAAAACACGCAACAAAGGGAATAGTTATAAAGGAGTTGCTGCATAGTAATTTAAAAAGAGATACTTTGCCTTTTCGTCTCCTCTCATCTTCTTCCTGTTTTCCCCAGGTGGTAAAATGATCAGGGGATGGAGTCTGGCATTTGGAACCTACTGTGACTTCCTATGTAATTAATATCTTCTCTCTGTTGATTATTTCATATTTATTTTATATACTATTTGTGGTAAGTCATCTCCCCCATTAGACAGAGCTGGGCCCATCTTTTATGCTTCTTTGTTTTTTCAGTGCTTGGCTCAATAAACAACCACTGGCTGACTCAGTAACAGGGTCCCTCCAGGACCATAGAGTCCATGGACAGCTGCTTCCTCACTGATCCTACTCTGTTCTCTTCTACTTCCATCCTTTCTACTTTTTCAAGTAGTTGACCCCTAGTGTGGTCAGAGTGGCTGCCATCCTAGGAGGCAGCAGATAAAGCTCAGGCTGTGGCTCTTGGCTACACTTTCCTAGAGCAATGAGTGCCAAGGAGGTGATGGAATCCTATGCTGAAGGATAGTTTGTCTTTTTGAGTTACCCTATGTTCTAGAAGCCCTGGACGCAGAGCACCTGCCCTGGAGTCAGCAGGACCTGAGTTCAAATCTGACAATTGACACTTACTAGCTGACTGACATTGGGAAAGTCCCTTAACCCTGACTGCCTTGCATCTAGAGTCATCTCCAATCTTCCCGATTCCTATCTGGCCACTGGTCCCAGATGACTCTGGAGGAGAAAGTAAGCTGGGTGACCTAGCACAGCAGCACCTTCACTCAAGTCCAATTTACATGATGCCACCCATCACCTCCCTGATGCCATGGTCTTCTTCCAGAAGGAAGGACAAACCACACCAATGTCTTGACTTTAAGTCAATTATTGAACACTGTAGATGATCGTAAAGATGATGAGAATGTGGCCCAGGGATGTTAATGTGCATTTCCAATTTCACACTGAACTGTGTTTCCTCATTTGGAGATAACATGATAACAATAGCAATCCTGTCCAATACCCTGGAATCTGTGGCCATCAGAAGATGGCAAATCATTATAGCAAATCATTAACTTTAACATAGACACCTACAGATATATCTATTTGGACATCCTCCAGGACCAGGGGTCAAGTCAGCTCTGGGTCAGAACTATCCTTTATCTATCCTTTAGATAGATCCTTTAGAAAACTCTAAAAAACCAATACAGACACTTTTTCTAATTTTAAAAAGAGTTCAGAACTCTGTGGCCTATGGAGGGAACATTGTACAACTCTCATTTGGGGTCCCCACTGCCTAAACACAGGAGCCTCACAGGGGCATGATTTGCACCCATAGCACACAGAACAATGGGAGATGAAATGTGATTAAGTGCTTAGTGATGTGAGACAGACTGTAAATATTGTAGATCAGAGGAGGGAATTCAGTGAGGACAAGAGTAGTAAGAAGGGTTTCATGAATGAGGAATCATTTTAACTAGTCCTTGAAGAAATGTCAGTTTCTGAGCCAGTTTAAAGAGTATGGAGTAGATGGTAAAGTCAAGTTGTGTGATGTATGTGATCACTAGGTTACCCTGGGAGTTGGGAAGGAGGATAAGAACTCAACTTAGCTCTCCTGCATCTTAATTCACCATGAAACCTCTTTATTCTAAGCTGGCCTCAGAAATGGGCCATGCTACTTAATAACTGTCATCTTATGCTAGTCAGTCATCTCTTTTTGCCACAGGCAACTAACACTATAAATTTCTTTTTTCATTTATTTGTTTATTCATTCAATCACCCATTTATTTTTTACAATTACATACACACACACACACACACACACATTTGTAAAGTTTTCAAAGTTTTCTCCCTGCCAACCTTATACCCCTACCTAGAGGATAGCAGGTAATCTGATAAAGGTTACACATGGACAGTCATGTACACATTTCCTTATTTGTTATGGTGTGAAAGAAAAATCGGAAAAAAAAGGGAAAAACCACAACAATGGGAAAGTAAAAAAAAATAATTAAAAAGATGATGACAGTATAATACTATACATTTCAAAGGATTCTGCGTTGAAAGAGGGACTTTCCACATAGGAAGGTAACAAATGATTAAATCACAAATTTCCAATCAAATCACCTTTTTTTTCCTCATCTGCATCAACTTCTTCTTCATCTCTTAATTCTCCTTTCTGACCACTCTCTCTTCTTTTTTGTATTTGTGGTGAAGTATATAGAGTGATAGGCTGCAGTCAAGAAGACTCGAGTTCAAATCTAGCCTCAGACCTCTAGTCACTAGTTGTGTGACTCTTAGCAAATCATTAGCTTTAACGTAGACACCTACAGATATATCTATCTGGACATCCTCCAGGACCAGGGGTCAAGTCAGCTCTGGGTCAGAACTATCCTTTATCTATCCTTTATCTTTATCTTCCAAAGCCTGTGGGGGAAACCCCACATTGACAGGTCATTGACCATGCTGCTGAGGCCTGTAAAAAGGATCCACTGGAAATCTAGGTGAAGCAGGTAACTAGCCAAGGGCCCTGACCTGGTGTCCCAACCTCTCTTCCCTTCATCTTGTGTATCTTCTTCTCTTCCTTTTGACCTGTCTGTTCTCTCTTCTCTATGGGATTCTGTTATCACAGACCATTTTCCTTTCCTTCTGATTCTTTTCATTTCTCTTCTTGCTTTTACCTTTAGTCTCCAGGCCAACCCACAACATTTTTTTATGTTTTTTTTAAAACAACAACAAAAATATTAAAAAAACTATTTGGCTCAGGTTCCTTACCTGTAAAATGGGAATATAATGATACATACTTCACCAGCTTGTTGTGATTATTATTGAGATATTAGTAGAGGACTTAGGGCAGTGCCAGCACAGAGTAGATTCTACATAAAACCTTAATCCCTAGTATTAATCCCTCTTCCCTATTCTTATGCTTCTTTCCTTCCTTAACTGATTTTTTTCTTTTTCTTCACTTCCTCCTTCTCTTCCTTTTCATTTCCCTTCTTCCTTGTCTACTCCCCTCCTCATTTTTCTTCCTCCATTTGAAATATTCTTTTTATTTTAGAGAACTTAACAGTTATCACAAAACAAGCATTTCAATATACACAAGTGGATAAGAAAGAGAATTGCCTAAGAAAAACTGTATTCCTTGAATATATATTCAGTTTTGAAGAAACATACATATGTATGCATAGCTGTTTGTAATATATAAATTTTAAAATGATAATAACAAAATTACTCTTTGTGCATTCATCTTTGCACTTTTTTAGTTGTGTGCATTTTAAAATGTTTTCTCAGTACGCTCTTTTGAATGTCTATCAGTACTCACTAATTTAACAATTTCTCTGAATACAATTGGAAAAAGTCAATGGACTCTTTCCACTCTTCCAGTAGGAAAAAGGCTGACTTTGGAGACAAAGCACCAAAGTTCAACCTCAGCTGGGATGCTGACCCTGTGTATCCTTAAGCAATTCACTGGGCCTCTGGGAACCTCAGTTTCTTCCTCTAGGAAGTCAAAAGAGTTGTGCTATGTGGTCTCCAAGGTCTCTTCCAACTCTAGATGCAGAATCACTAAATTCATTTACCAATCTGAAAATACATTTTTGTGGTTCAGTCATTTCATGACCACATTTGGAATTTTCTTGGCAAAGACAGTGGAGTAGCCCACCATTTCCTTCTTTGCCTCATTTTACAGATGAGGAAACTGAGGGAAACAGGGTTAAGTGACTTGCCCAGAATGACACAACTAGTAAATGTTTGAGATCACATAGGAACTCATGAAGATGAGTCTCCTGGCATTCTATCAATTGAGCCCCTTAGCTGACTCCTCTGGCATATCCAGTCCATTGCCTCTTTGCTAAGAAGCAAACACCATCCAGCTTTCCAAGTTTTGACTGATCTCTGAGTTTTTCAAGCTCATTTTCTTTCCCATTTTAATTGTGGTTGTCATGCAAGCCATTCTTTTAGTTCTGCTCATTTTATTTGCATCTATTCATGAAAATTCCCATATTTCTCTGAATCCATTGTATTTGTCCAAAGTAATTCAGTTAGAATTGTAGAGAAAAAAATAAACCTTAACAAATTTCTGTGACAAAGATCTGATTAAAGAGACAGTACAAATATATAAGAAAAAGAATTCCCTCATAGTTAAATGTGGCCAAGGGATGTGAATATGCATTCTCTTATGGAGAGTTGAAAATTATCACCAGTCATTTGGGAAAAAAATCCTCAAAATTACTAATAAGAAATTAAAATGAAAACAATACTGAGTTTTCTACCTCATACACATTATATTGGCAAATATTGACAAAAGGGTAAAACTGTGATTGTTAAGAGGAGCTGTGTGAGCCCTATTGTTGGAATAGTGAATTGATCAAATATTGAAAAAAATATTGTAATTATAACCCCCAAATCATTAGACTTTCCTTTTCTTACTCCTCTTCTTCCCCCTCTTTATCAATTATGTGGTAATACATAAAAAGGTTTAGAAAGTGCTTTCTACACAGTGTTATTTTGAGATCACTCAGGAATCTCCTGTTATCCTTATTTTACAAATGAGCAAACTAAACTCCATTTGGATTTGAATGATTTGCGCAAGTTTACATGCTCAATGTCATTTCCAGGACTATGTCTTCCTGGAAAATACTGTCCACTTTTTGCTATTTGATACGACCTTCCTCCAAAACTAAATGGACCAAGGAGCAATGCTCTCCCCCAAATGCTATTTTTCAATGATGCCAAGTTTAGGAGGATTAACAAAAGAAAATCTTCCCTTTATATGAGAGAGAGAATCACTGAATTTAAACAACAATATACTTTCTTCAGAGACCCTGATATTCCACTGACATGTCTTGGAGGAAAAAAAATAAGCTGTGTTTACAACACTGAGAAAATGTAATGATGTAAGGAATGTGTCCAGGAATGGCTTTTGAAACAAGCCCAAAGAAGATCAAAGAAAATCACTATTTTTTTCTACTGCCATAGCAATTCTTGAGATATAAATGGGTTGAGGTAGGACTTAGCAGGAGTAGACAAACAGAAAATAATAATAATAATAATAATAATAATAATCAATAATGATGATAATAATGTCTAAATATAGATTATACTGTGAAAAGGGATAATTCATTTATCCTGTCTTTTCCCTCCCAATTCTCATCCAATACTCCATAAACAGTTGGAACTTAATGAATGCTTCTTGGGACTGGAGTCAATTGGATTGGAATGAAAATGGATTAAATTGACTGTATTGTCTCATCAGAAAACGACATTTCAATTTTTTCTTACTTTGACAAGTAAATCCTAATCAATTATTGTTAAACTGAGTGGAACTTAATCTGCAAGATCATCTTGCCAATTTTAAATGGGAGGTGAAGATAATGAATTGACTTAAAACCAGTTGTTTTGAGCTCGAGTGTTTTAGGTTGTCTTTGCTTCTCCTGAGTATTCACAGGTAATTGCCTTAGTTATCCCACTTCATTTTGCATGTAGACTTAACTCTGGAGTCAAAAACTGATTTTCAATACAATTTGTGTGTGGGGGGGTTGTTCCTAGGGTTTGTGCACATGGTTCAGCTTTGCTCACAGAGTTTGCAGGCAAACTTCCCTATGGCAAGGTCTGAGGGGTGTCAAGACATATGAAATCATCTTTGTAGTAGGTTTTAAAGTCATTGATGAATAGACCAAGCTGCCATATATCAGCCTGGAGTTTTCTTCTTTTGGATGTCACAGGGCTCTGACCATTGAGAGAGAAAGACCTGGACTCAAATCCTCACTCAGTTACTATTAGAAATGTGACCCCAGGCAAGTCAGTCTGGATATAACTTCCTCCTCAGGAAAATATGGAATTAGACTTAGTGACAGATGCCAGGTGACTGGAATCCAGAAGACCTATGTCACCCTGGGCAAGTTAACCCTGCTTGCCTCAGTTTCTTCATCTGCAAAATGAGGGGGAGAAGGAAATAGCAAACCATTTTCTTTTCCAGAAAAACCCCAAATGTAGTCTGACAATAACAAGGTCCTATTCAAATGCAAAACTTATGAACCTATGACTGTATTATTCCCAAGACTACAATAGACGTTTGAGTTACTACCACTTGGTTTCTGAACGAACTCACTGATGTCAAAAAAACCTGTGACAGAAAAAAAGAAATTCACAGTGTCTAATGCAGACTGAAGGGGGCAGCAGGTCAAGAAAGAAGGCATGCACTGCTATCAGTGGGGTGACCAAATGTGGGCTTGCACACCACCAGAAGGGAGAAGGACCAACAAGGTTCTAGGAGAGGTTGTTGTCAGTACAGTGGACAACGCCCTGGACCTTGAATCAGAAAGAAACCCTAGGCAAGTCACTTAATCTCTGTAAAATGGGAATAAATAATAACAGTATTTCTGGGGCAGAGTTGCTGAGAGAAGCAAATGAAATGATACTGGTGAAGGGCTTACTTAGCACAGAGGTGTTTAATAAGTATTTGTTCTCTTTTTCTGCTCCAAAAAACCTTTACTGATTCTCTATTGTCTGTACTATAAGTTTGAGTTTTCTCTGTATTTAAAGCCTTTGGAAATCTAGCTACTATTCTCCCCCCTCCCCCCATTTCTTAAACAGACTCCCTCCTTACAAATGTCCCTTTCAATCCTTAGCAGATTCTAAAGCACAGATGAAGCTCCATTTCCTTTCTGTGGTCTTTTCTGATTCCCTCAGGTGCTATTTGTCTTCCACTATCAAAATTACTTTTATGTGTTCTCTGTGTGTATATACATATGTTTTATATATATACTCAAATATTGTATAAATATCATAATTACATTATCATATATATTATTATATAAATAATCACCTCCTTTATCATATGTGATAAAAATGGTGCCTTTATGATTTATATTATACAAAAAAATATATTATATGTCATATTATATATAATGAGATGTTATTTTTATTACATAGTTTATATTGCATATATATATATATACATATATGAATGTATTTGTGAGCTAACTAGTCTTGGGATCAAAATTCCTAGTCAAGAAGCATCTCTTACAATTCTTGACTATGGCTAGCAGTAAGTCACTTAACCCTCTGTCTCAACATTTAAGCTTCAGAGGGGTTGTTGATCCATGTTTGTGGAAGTTTCTCACAGAATTATACAGGTATTGTCCAAAAAACAATCGTATTTACAAATATATATATATATATATATATATATATATATATATATGTATGTATATATACACTGCTTCTGTATCAGGCTCTCATAGCCAAGAAGACACTTCTCTCCCTTCTCTTTCTCCCTAACCTGTAACAGGGCAGGCTTTTAATAAATGTTTATTGGTGATAAGAAACACAGTAGTACCAAATTTCTACACCTTCTTTCAGAACAGTGAATTTTGAAACTTTATAGATAATTGAAGCTTCCCTTTTATTTCTAATGGATTTGTTTCTTAAACATTTTATATCCTGAACATAAGACTGGACAGTAACAGATCTCTGGTTGATGAATGAAGTTCATCAGCATAGATGGACATAGCTTATTGGACATGGGATATTTCATAGGCTACTGAAGTTTATTTTTTCCTTTGGTTAATTGAATGCCTTTCCCTCATCTTCTCTCTTGCTGTCTCATACTAGAAGCCCATCAACCATTGCTACTTGACCCTCAGTTAACCTGTCTTTCTTCTGGTTTGTAAATTTAATCAGATAATCAAAGTTCTTTGTGTTTTGTCAAACAAAGGATGATTATGCATAAACTATTCTCTTAGACTTCAATATCTTCTATTTTGGTCTCTGAGAAGGCCTTTTTGTATCCTTCTTGGTTATATATTCTATTAGTTGAGATAACCAGCTAAGAAAGAAACATGGTGCAATGAGTAGCATGGTTAGAGGTGAATCTGAGTCTCAGTTCTACCACCTCTAAGATATGAGAAATAATCTCTGTATCCAGCTAGCTCATGAGGTTCAAATGAGAAAAAAGCATCTAATACTCAATGCAAATTTAAAAATATTTAAAGCATAAATTGTGTATGTAAAGAAAAAGCCACAGAAATTGTTGACTTCAACATCTGGAGAAGGGAGATTGCCGCCAGTGTAAGATGTTCATCATCATGGATGGAAAACCTCTTTGGCCTTGTATATAATGGTTATGAAAGCATATAACAAAGATACAAAGTATCCCGACCAGAATTTGAACAAAGGTTTGCTGAATGCCATACTCGGGGTTCTTTCAACTATTTCTTAAAGTCTTATATAAATGCTAGTTGTTTCATCATCATCATGACCCTCATCATCCTCTGCCTAAGTGAGCTGTTACCATAAACAATGCGACACAAACTCTGCATCTTCAAACGCTCAATTTAACTTTATCTGTCCTATGGATTATTCTCCAGAGATGCTATTATCCTCCAATCTCAGAAGAAAGTTTGCTCAGTCAGATTCTTTTCTCCGTCTCAGAGGGGATTTTCTGGTTTTGAGAATGTGTTACTGTCCACTATCTGTCTCTTCAGGCTTAGCTGTGAACAATTGAGTTATTACAGAAACTTCTGAAAAGAATATATAGAATGCAAAAAATCATGTTCCTTTTGCAGCTCGTAGATCAATTCCAAAACCTCTTTAAAATGGATATTGAGTTGTTTTCATAACAAACCAGTATTCTAACTGTGGGATAAATATTCAGTTATGAATCTCTAGGTTTGAATGTGAGCAATAATACTTAGAACCCTAGAAAGACTGTAAGTATAAAATTTCCATTTTAAAATGTCATCTTTAAAAACTTTGCATTTATGAAAATGCATTCATTTTAGGACAGCACCATTTTGCTCTCAAATTTATTCTATTTGCAAATTAGATATATATTATGCTTCAGATGGTGGAAGTCTGTGGACAAGAATAATCAAGCTCTGGTGGGGCTTCCTGATGTTCTCCACTAGAAATGAAGTAAATAACCCTCTCCAGAAATTTCCAGGAGAACTAGTCCTAAAATTGCCAGATTCTCTCTGAACGTAGTGATATTGCCTGGCAGATGGTAGCCACAGATTTCTCTCTGAAACTAAGGGATGTATTCCTATAAAACTAAATTAAATGAGTGTTTATTAAGTGCCTATTGCGTGTGGAGCTGAGAAAAGGAATAGCAAATTCAAAATAGAGGCTTGTGAACATTCTTTTTTTTCCCCTTTTTTAAATTTTATTTTACCAATTACATGTCACGCAAGTTTTTCATTATTCATCCACTTTCATATTTATAAGCTACACATGTTCTGATTTCTCTCCTTCCCACCTCCCTCAGCAGTGAACAGTCTGGTAAGAGTTGTACATGTACATTTGTGTTTAAAGTGTTTCCATATTGGCTGTTTTGTGTATGAGGAATTAGGATGAAGGGAAAAGAAAGAAAAAAATGGGATAGGAAGGAAAAACATAAGTGGTTTTTAAAAAGTGACATAATATTCAATCAAGATTCTCTGTAGGCTTTGTTTTTTGTTTTTTTTGGGGGGATGGTGTTGTCCATAGCCAGTCTAATAGGTCTCTGAACTGAGAGTAGTTGCATCCATCAAGGTTGATCATCACACAATGTTTACATTAATGTGTGCAATGTTCATTTGGTTCTGCTCCCCTTGCTCAACATTAGATCCTGTAATTCATTCCACACTTCTCTAGAATCTATCCTTTCATGGTTTCTTACAAAACAATAATTCTCCATAACATTCATACACAATAGCTTGTCCAGTCACTCCCCAGCTGATGGACATCGCTTCAATTTCTAATTCTTTACCATTACAAGATGAGCTGCAAAAGATATTTTTTTTTTGATTTCTTCTGGATATAGGCCCACTATTGGTATTACTGGGTCAAAGGGTATGATCAATTTGATTGCTCTTTGGGAATGGCTCCAGATTTCTCTCCAGAATGGTAGGATCAGTTCACCTGGAGAGTTTTTATGGGTACTTTGCACACACCTTTTCCTTTCTCTTCCCCACTCATCTAACTCATCCAGGTCTGGGAAGAATGACACACCCATAGGTGACCAAATTGAAAGAAGACATGACTGGCTGAGGAGTGTCAGACTTGGGTTTGGATCCCCCAGTATTGAACTATAGGTGTGCGGTCCAAGGAGCAACCTAGTGAAATTCAGAAAACAACCAAGCCAAGATGGATAAGGACAGTTGATAATAGTTTAGTCCCATTTGTGATCACTTATGACAAATAGCAGGAATGAAATATTTCAGAAATCTCTGTCCTCATTATCAGTCATCTGGTTTAATGACCTCCTTGGGAGAACATTCTTTACAGACCCACCTGGGAGCCTTCATTGTTGCTCATATTTATACTTGCAGTACTAATCCTTATGCCTCATACATAATTAATACCTATTGACTTGACTGACCTCAAGCAACATAGAAGACCTCAAATTTATAGACAGACCAATTATTTCAATATTTCAGAGAAATGATCCAGGGCATCAACAGTTATTTTTTTTTTACTCAACTACTACATGCCAACCATTAGGGTTGCAAAGAGGAGGGTTGCTCAGGGAGCCTGTTCCATTAGAAAGGCCACCTGAAAAGGAAATACCAGGCTCTCCAGATTCCCTCCCCAGACAGGTCAGAAAAGTATCTCAACATGACAGCACAATGGCAAAAATAAACAAGAGTTATAACAGAAGAGATCCGCCTGGAAAACCCAAGAAAACCAAGGTTCCAGAGTGAAGAGGACACAACTGCAGGCTGGAAAGAGTGGGGAAAGAGAGGGCATCTTTGCCAAGAAGTGAGGCCAAGCCCACCTGGGCAGGGAGATGCTGTCCTGTCACCAGCACCAGCCAGTGGGTACAGAGTCAATGTTGCTGACACAGTTGCTGGCTGTGGTCTTGGTCCCAGAACAGAGAAGACAACTGGAGGTCAGAGCCACCATCCCCCACACCTCAGGACTAGAGGTGAATATAATAACAAGAAATTTTTAAAAATTAAAAAATTAAAAATCAGTAGACAAAGGAGAAAAAATCCAACGATAGAATTATGGCAATATTCTCTATTATGAGAATATTATGGTTTGTCTTCAGAGGAAGATACTGAAGCAAAGAACAAATATCTCCTATCTCAAAGAGTAACATCAAATGACTACTTTCTTGAAAAGAATTCATGAAGGAAAAGACCATAATAATCAAAGAAGAGAGATTGAGGAAAACGTTTTATACAAAGAACAATCCAAGAAAAACAATAAGATTACGAAAAGAAAGTTAACCAACTGATAAAGGAGATCCAGAATCTTAAGGAAGAAGATGACTCCTTGAAAATTAGAATTGGGCAAGGAGAAGTCAGTCAAGTTATTAGAGACTATGATATAATAAAACAAAATATAAAGAATGAAAAATATAAAAGAATATCAAACATCTCATAAGAAAAACATCCAAGGGGCAGCTAGGTTGCACAGTGGATAGAGCACCGGCCCTGCAGTCAGGAGTACCTGAGTTCAAATCTGACCTCAGCTACTTAAGAATTAACCTTGCTGTGTGGCTTTGGGCAAGCTACTTAACCCCCATTGCCTTGAAAAAACTAAAAAAAAAATCCAAACTGGAGAAGAGATCAAGAAGAGAAAACAGAAGAATAATCTTGAAAGGTGTAATCAAAAAATGAATTTTGATACAATAATATAAGAAATAATTAAAGAAAATTGTCCTAGAGTGTTAGAACAAGAAGGAAAAGTAGAAATGGAACAAATTCTCTGATCACTAGCTGAACGGGATCCTAGGAGGAAAACTGATAGAAATATCATGGTCAAATTCCAACACCCCCAGATTAAGCAGAGAATATTAAGAGAACTAGGAAAAAAATTCAAATGCAGTTGAGCCACAATTAGAATCACACAAAGACATAGCAGTGGCTACCTTAAAAGACCAAGGTCTTGGGACACTGGAAATCACAGAGTAAAAGAACTTCTGTTGTGGATCCTGAATGGAAAAAAAAAACCTAGATATTCAACAAATTGCCAGACTTTCAGGATTTTGTTGCAATAAGACCTGACTCTTAATAGAAAATTTGCCATACAAGATCCAAGAGAAATATAAGGTAAGCACCAAAGAATAATTACAAGGGATTCAATAATTTACTATTTATACATGGAAATATGAGCCATCTGTCCAAGATTGTTATGAGTAATTGAGTAGTTTGAAGGAAAGATTGTGGTGGAGCTGAGAAGACTGGAATTCTAAAAAAGTAAAATGTATATGAAAAGATAAAAATGTTATCATCTTACACAAAAGAAGTGTGAGATGAAATAGGGAAGGAGAGTTGTTTTACTGTACACATAAATTTTTCTTATTTTATTTTTAAGTTTAAAAAATTTAAATTTAAAAGAAAAAAGGCAAGGTGAGAAGCATTTGGCACAATGGAAATATTAATGACATTAGTGTCAGAATACCTGTATTCAAATTCAAGCAATTTTACTACATGTGTGAACTTGTGCAAGTCACTTAGGTTTGTAGGCCTCAGTTTTCTCACCTGTAAAATAAAAGAGTTGGATTAGACATCCTTTAAGGCCTATACAAAAATCTGTCTACAATTATACATATACATATATTTCTGTATGCCTCATCCTATATCTTAAAAGTAGCCAGGCTTCATGAGTTGTAGCAAAAAAAAAAAAAAAACCCAACTACTTATGACAGTAATGTTATATTGATTTTCTTATCACAGACTATCTATGCTATCTATGCCCTTAAATGAAAATCAAAAAATGAAAATAATATTCTTGAAGATATAGGACATACCATGGTAGTCCCAGTCTTCTGTATTGTTGACAAATACCCTTCCTAAGTCACATGGCTCCTTGTGTACTCTTTCCAGATGGTTGGAACCATAATGTAAGACTGATTTCAAATAATGATTAATAAGAAAAATCTGGATAATCATATGATCACTCACAAATTTGAAGCCAAAAGGAAACGTTTGGTTATACTGTCCAAACCATCATTTTAAAGATGAGAAACAAAGGCACCATAAGTTATTTAAGATCACAGAGGTAGTAAGAAACATTAGCAATTTTCAACCAAGGTTCTTTTCACTGAACTCCACTTCTCACACTAATAAGTTAGGTAGAAAAGAAGAGGGGTAGATTGAGGGTGAGAAAATCTCAGCGAAAAGTCACTTAATATCACACTCTCAATGGGGTTGAACTAGACAACTTTAAGGTTTCTCTCAGCTCTAAAGCTATAACTTAAGATTGCAAGAAGAGATAACAGGGGCTGTCCTGTCTCTTTAAAGATTAGGAAACTGCGTTCCAGAGAAGGGGTCTCACACTCAGGAAGTGGTGAATCTGGGATGCCAGTCCATGTCCTCAGTTTTCAAAAGAACACTGTACCTACTCACTACTAAGAGACTTCCCACTCCCACAATAAAGGTAGACTGAAAGGATGATAAAGATGAAAGATAATTTAGATAATTTAGATGTCCTCCAGGACAAGATGGGGGAATTAAGATTGTGGTATAAATGGATTTCACCAAACTAAGAAGTAGAACAATTGAGACATAATGCCATGCTGTCTCAGGTTATTGCAATACTGAGAAGCAAAACAACTGGAAAAAAGGTTTTCAAATTTGTTCTTCCCCTTTAGGGAAGAGATGTTGAAGTTCTAGAGTCACCCTCTCTTTCCCAGGACCACATGCAGCCTTGCTAGAACTTCCTATTCAGCATCCAATATGACATTGATTAATCAATTCAAATTAAACAAGAAATGGTCATGCCAATTATTGAGTACTATACTACCAACTGTGGTTATCAAAATATTTCTTCAGGCATAGAATAAACTGTATACTAAGAGAAATGATCTCTCTCAGATAGGGATACTGGGGGATAAAATGAAAAAATATATGAGGAAACACTTTTAAAGCTTCTGCAGAAGGTAGATATCCTAAGCACCACTGAGGTTATTAGATTGGAGTGTGATTTGGAAACACACCTCTGACCAATGTTCCATCATTCTTTACTCCCCAGGAAGATTGCTTAGATGATGTTCCTTGTGTGAAAGGAAATCTCATTGTAAAAATCTGTTCCTGAGTCTTTTTTTTAGGTAAGGAGAATAGAAAGGAAATTACTTCTCATCTGACAACTTGCTGGGGGAAATGATTTGTCAAAATTGGGTGTTGGTGGGCACTGGATTAGCTCACATTTATCACAGGAGATTTTCTTGTTCATCTTTAAACAGGACTGTGAAAAGGAGTGTTTCTCTTCAACAAAACCCAAATTGACATCAGAGGTTAAACTAGATTACAATAGTGCTGGCTTGCAAATGATTATTATAAAAGACATCATGTTCTACTAAATATTGAATAGCCCTGACAACTGCTTCATATCAGATAATCAATACATTCTGATGGGGCTCTGACCATTTCTTCTCCCATTCCCCACCTCCCATTTCTGTGCCATTCCTCATCTTTCGCCATACTCATTCAAATATTAGACCTGCACAGTCAAAGCTCCTCAGTTAAGTGAGACAGAGAAATAAGCAAACTTCAAATTGGAACAGACCTAAGAGATATCTAGTCCAAGTTCTTAACTGGGAGCTCATGGAGAGATTTCAGGTTGCTCCATGAACTTAAATGGGAAAAAAGAGATTCTTTATTTTCACAAAATTCTAATTAAAAATTAATTATATAAGCAAGAATCATTAATCTGAGAAGGCATTCATAGATTGTACCAAACTTCCAAAGCAGTCCATTACTTTGTTTTTAAATTAAAATCCCTATTCAATTCCTTTGTGGTATAGTTAAGAAGACAAGTCCAATAGAGCTTAAGTCACTTGCCCCAAGTCAGTCAGCACAGAACAACAGTTGCAATATGTAATATCCAGATCATTAATAGTAGTTGTGGGACTAGAAGTGAGCTGCTTATAAACCCCAGAAAGGATTGCCAAATTATCATAATCTTTTGGAAAAACTTTCCCTTGAAATCCTAACAAAGCAAAAATGAGTATATCCAGGGGACCTGATTAGAACTGATTAATTTGTCAATATCTAACCAAAATGATCAGGATCCCTGGCAATATTATCCTATAATCCCACAGAATTCAACAAAAATTTAGACCTCCTACTGTGTGTATGTGTTAGGTCTTATACCCTGAGTTGCTGGAGATTTACATCTCATCTTTCAGTAGAGTCAACCCTGACCAATTTTACTTCTCTTGGAAGATTTGGGCTAGGCATATTCTGTAATACAAACTGGTCCACCTCCATTTCCAGTCCTAGTCATATTTTTGTTGAAATACCACTGACTTGGGGAAAGAAGATATAAATTTCAGTCCTGACTTTGCCATGGATTTGCTGGGTGATTTTGGACAAATCACTTAAGATTCAGTTTCACATATTCAAAAGTATTCATGACAGCTCTTTTTGTAATGGCAATGTCGAACAGTTCTCTTTTATGTTTTGCCATAGATCCTGTAAAATGTGTTTACCCAACATGATGAAAACAGCCAGAAAGCACTCTGAACTTGAAGAGAACACATAGTACCCCATATTTACTGGTATCTGATTGAATCCAACCTTTACCAACTCCAAGTCCAAGACTCCAACCATTGTACCTATTTTATTCATTTATGCAGAGTAGGTGCACTATGCTGGGCTAGTACAGTTTACTCTCCCTACCCACTTCACAATGAACATTCATCACAGCTCCAGTCTTTCTATTAAATTTGATGGCATGATTGCCAACACCATGCTCGAGAGTCAAAAAACCTGTTGGAATGACAACCTTGCTTGTACTATAATATATACTTTTATGAGCTTGCTCTAATTCAAGTGGCTCATCTCTAAGAGGAATTCAGTCTGTGAAGACAGGCTGGTTCAATGGAAAGAGCACCAGACTGGTGTCAGAGAGCCTGGGTTTAAATCTGTAGCTTTGGGGAAATCATTTAATATCTATGGACTTCAGTTTCCTTTGCTGTTTAAAAAATACAAACTGGTCTTTGAGAAACCTTCTAGTTCTAACTCTATAATCAAGATAATTATTGCTCTAGATTGGTGTTTTGCAGAGTGTCATATAAGAAATGTTTAATAAAGGTTTTCTCAGTCATTCATGGTCCTATGATCTATGTCTAGGCAAACGACTGCTGGAGCAGTATAGCTCTAAAAGGCAGCACAGGTATATACCCCTTAAGGTGGGTCATTATCCACACCAGCACAGGTATGCCCCCTAAAGGGGGAGTCATTTTCCATGGCTGGGTTCAATAGCAAGCATGAGAAGTTTTGATGTGTGCTTCCTAGGTATGGCGTGTATAGCTCTTCATTACTTGGTCTTCCCACACTTTATTTGCCTCCACAAAGTCTATGATGTTGCCACCCTGGTCTGCCTGAAGTTCTCAGCTATAACTCTTGCATTTCCCTCCTTGGTGTCTTTACGGTGGTTATCCCCAAAGTATGGGATACTTTCTCTTCTCACTTCAATCTTTTGGCCTCCTTAGTCTTTCCAACTCTGCTAAAGACCTTTGCCTCCCCCTCAGATTACCTTCTACCCACTATAATTCTCTTTTGAACCTTGTTATTTATAATTTTTTTTCCTCCATTAGAATGTAAGCTCCTTGAGGGGAGGGACAATTTTTTGTTCTAGTCCTCAATTTATTTTTCTTTATATTTAAGTGATTACCAAGAGTAAATACTATTTGGGTTTCTGGTTTTCAGAGGAAATATCCCAAGCTACTACTGGTGATATTTAATTCAGATGCTATGCTAAGAAATAGTCAATATATTTTTTCCAATGATTTGTCACCCTTAATGGAAGCCTCAGTATAGAAGAATCATCTCTATTACATCTGGTCTATAGTGAATAAAATGCCCATTGCTTTCTTATTCCAGAACTTCTCGTGGTCAATAACCATTTCCAAGACAGAATACAGAAACTTTGATTTTCAAAGTCTCAGGTTCAGTGTATTAAACACATCATCTAAACTGAGATGGGAAGTAAAATTTAAGCTATGTCAGAAATTGTTTAGAAAGGAAGAAATATGGAGCACTGAAAGACCTGCCTCCTTTGCCCTGCTTAATACCAGACTTCCAAAAAAAATGTTTTACTTGATTTCTGAAATGAGCTTGTTGACTTTTCAACTCCTAAGGCAGGTATTAAACTGCTGTTTTGCTATTAAAACTTTAGCACAGTAATTCTTCACAGAAAGAGTAGAAAAAAAAAAGAAAAAATAAAGAACACATTGCAGGCAAGATGGGATTGAGTCTGATGGCTGCAGTTATAAACATTTATGAATTATAGGTGCTTTGAGGCTCAAATAACCTGAGAACCTTGAATCCAAAAGGAGAGCAGATTTCCTTCCACAAGCCAAGCATTTGCTTCTTAGAAAGAAAAAGAAGAGGTGGAAAAATGAAGTAATGGTGACCTTCACAAACAGTGAAAATGCCAATCCCAGAAAATGAGATTTAATGCAAGTTAAGCAGAGGAATTTTATTGCGTAAATTCTCATCAGTGAATGGAGCATTTAAATAATGACTACATAATGAGAAGCGCAAAGAAATCATAGGGAACCATTATTTACAATAAGAAAAAATGGGTACATGCTAATGGTTATGGATTTGTGTACAAAATATGAGGCGTGCTGTTTATTTCATTGTCTTTTTGTCATCAGCAGCCCAGAGGATGATTTGGGGAACTCTCCTGGGTGAATGTCTTTGTGTTTGCTCAGCACAGAACAACAGTGGCAGTATGTAAATAGGGTGCCTCTTCTTTTCAGAGGCCTTAGGATATGTATAATAGATTAAGTTGGCTTTGTGCAGAGCAAACAGGTCGGGAGAACTGAAAATATGAATAATGTCAGTTTCCATAATTGCTAACATCTGGCTTTCCATAAATCTGTTAAATTGCATGGAAGCAGAATTAGATTTCTATGTCATAAGTAAGGCAATTACATGCAAGTCTGTAGGCAATATGGCTCGAGATCCACTGTAAAATTCTTTCTGTCTTGGATGGTGCTGGCAGTCCTCTGATGGACACCAAAGCCGGGCCCTTGTTCTGGGCCCAAGGTGCAGGGTTGCTAAGGGGAAAATGGACAACTTACTCCCCACTATCCATCAACAAAAGAACACAGTAGAAATCTTAGTTTACACAAGAAAAAACCATCATCCAGAAAGACCCCACTACTCTGAACAGCTGCTTGTTGGCATTCTGTTGGAAGCAATTAGGCTAGAGATTTCTATACCACTTATCCAATGGAGTGGATTTCTCACTTGGAATGAGTCAAAAGTTTTCCTTTCTTTTTTTTTCCTAATGAATTTTTCATTAAAGTAAGATTGCCATTGTCTTGATGGTCTTTTCCAAATAAATATCGTAACAGTAAAAAAAAAAAAAAATGAATTTTTATATAGAACTGAGGAGGATTTTTTAATGATAATGATGATGATGATTATAATGAAAATAATAACTAACAGTTCATGGTGCTGTATTTTTGTTACCTCAGTTTAATCTGCAGATGAGGAAGTACCATTTCTCCAATATTGTTTTTAGATCTGGCTTTATCTGTGCGAAAATATTTTGTAATTGTGAAGACTCTCAAATATTTTCTATCATCTGCAGTTATATTAAATGGCAATTATCTTAATTTTCCTGTTGGATTTTATTGGTAATAGAAATATTATTGACTTATGCGGATTTATTTTACATCCTACAATTGTTAATTGTTTCTGCTAGGTTTTTTGTTATGGATTCTCTAACTATACTATTTTATCATCTGCAAAGTGATAATTTTGTTTCCTCATTGCCTGTTATTCCTTCAATTTCTTTTTTCTTGTATTATTGCTAGAACGACCATTTAATAGATGTTGAATAATAGTAGGTAATAATAAACATCTTCCTTCACCCCTGATCTCTGCGAAGACAAAGGGAAGAGTTTATGACCAAAAAAGAGAAAGAGAGAATTATCACAGGAAGCAAAATGGACAATTTTGATTATATGAAATTAAAAGGTTTTGCAGAAAGAAAAATGGTGCAGTCAAAATTAAAAGGAAAGCAGGAAAAAGGGGGTAATTTTTTTTTTATAACAAGCTGCTCTGATATTGGCTGCAGTGGTCAAATATAGATGAACTAGGCCAACTTTATAAAAATAAAAGCCATTGCCCAGTTGATAAATGGTTACAGGAAATCAACACTAACAATAGTCACATTAAAAATGTTCCAAATCTAATGTAAATGATTAGATAAGTTCATATTAAAACAACTCTGGGGGCAGTTAGTTGGGGCAGTAGATAGAGCAGGGCCCTGGAGTCAGGAGGACCTGAGTCCAAATCCACATTCAGACACTTAATGATTACCTAGCTGTGTGGCCTTGGGCAAACCACTTAACCACATTTGCCTTGCAAAAAATACCAAAACAAAAACAAAAAATAAACAACTCTGTAGTGTCTCACACCTACCAGGTTCCTTAACATGACAGAAAAGGAAAAGACAGATGCTGAAGCTGCTGTAGAAAAAGAGGAATACAAATGTATTGCTGGGGAAGTTGAACTGGTCAAACCATTAATTTGGAATCCAAAGGGTTATAAAATTGTACATGCCTTTTGACCCAAAAATACCACTATTAGGTCTATTTCACAAAGAGATCAAAAGGAAAAAGAATTATAAGTACAATATATATATATACATATATACACACATATATATACATACATAAAACAGTTTTTTTTATGGTGGCATAGAATTGGAAATTGAGAGGATGGCTATCAATTGGTGGATGGCTAAATAAATTGTGCTATTCTACTGTGAAGGAATACTATTGTGCTATAAAAAGTAATGAACAGGATGGTTTCAGAAAGACCTGGGAAGACTCAGATGAACTGATGAAAAGTGAAATCAGAACTAAGAGAACATGGTACTCAGTAAAAGCAATTTGGTAATGAAAATGAAACATATTTTCTTTATTTTCTTGAGGTTGTTTTTTTTTTGCAACAAGGCTAACATAGAAATATCTTTTAAACTTAAAATGTATAATTTATATAATATTTCTTGCCTTCACAATATGTGAGCAAGGGACTAGAAAGAGGAAAAGTAATGTAAAATGATAAAAAAAAAATTTTAAAAGATTCTAGGGGACAATTAAACAATGCAATAGAAAGAACCCCAGCCCCAGAGTCCTGAGGACCAGAGTTCAAATTTGACTTCAAGTCACCTAGGCAAGTCACTTAATCCCTATTGAGAAACAAACTAGGCTTATGAAAATATAATAGTTAACTCTATTATAATTGAGACATGCATTCCTCAAATTTATTTCTTTTTCTACGTTTCTTGTGTCTCTTGTATTTGCATTTTAAAAGTCCTGTTCTGTTTTTGTTTGTTTGTTTGTTTGATTTTTGCAAGGTAATAGGGTTAGGTGATGTGCCTAAGGTCACCCAGCTATGTAATTATTAAGCATCTGAGGCCACATTTGAAATCAGGTCCCCCTGAATCCAGGACAGGTACTCTATCCACTGCACCACCTAGCTGCCCACTCTGTGTTTCTTGAAGAAAGACTTAAAAATCCTCTATTCAAAGTCCATTCATCCTCCTGGAGAATTTTATTATTTTTGCATTATAATTTTTCATTTAAGTCTTTCTTTTGCCTTTTGATATGTGGAATTCAGAGTTCTAGAATAAATTTTTATAACCTGACTATATTTCCTTGGTATTTAATCATTCTCTTCCTAGTTACTTGTGGCATTTAAAAAATGGAAGCTCTGCATTTAGTATGGTGATCAGATCACCTTCTAAATTTTTACACTTCTTCAGAAGTCCCAACTGTATTTCCATTTCAGTAATTGTTTCATACTGTTAGAATTATTCTTAAGATTATAACTCTTACTTTGGGGAATACATATAATTTTTCTAGCCTCAAGAATAGGTCAGTATTATCAGACTGGCAAAGATGTTATGAGGAAAAATTGTTGTAAAGACTAAGAAAGTATTGATGTATGTATGTATATGTTCAGAGAAATACTGATGTGGCTATAAATTAGATGAACAATTCTGGAAAACAATTTAGAACTCTTTTGGGACAGTTAGACAACTTTCCCAAATACCACTACTGATCATATTTCTTAAGAATATATCAAACCATATAGAAAGGTATCAACTTCAAAGTAAGTGAATATTATTAACCATAAGAAATGAAGAATTCAGTGAAACTTCAAAAGACCTGTGTGAACTGATGCAGATCAAAGTAAACATAGGCAAAGAGGAAAAAAACAATTTATATGATGACTACAATAATGCAGAGAGAACAACATTAGATTTATCAGCACAAAAAATAATTTTTACTTCAGAGGACCAAGACAGAAATATACTTCTTTTTGGTAATATATCAGCTGGAGGCATACACTGTAAGCTGTAAATGATGCTCACTTAATGTATTTTTTCTTAATAATACTTATTTTTACAAAGAAAGGTTATATTAATAGAAGGAAGGATAGGGAAATGATGCCACACTAACAAAGACATAAATATGTATATTTAAATGACTAAGCATAAATGATAAATTAAGTATAAACAAAGTCAGTGGCACCAAATAAACTCATATGTAAAATTGTTTTCAACTTTCAAAGTGCAATGGAATAGTTATTTTAAATATTATTGTTTTATTCAATGCAGATTATCTCCCTCCAATGGTTTCTGTCACTGTCCATGCACTTCAGTTCATATTATGTGATTCTGGTCTATGTCGTCCCACAAATCCTTGATAATTATATGACTAATATGTTCAGGACCTTCCTCTATGTGCCTTAACATTCATTTGTAGCTTTGTAGCATACAAATTGTTTATCTTTCACCCTTCATTTTCAATACATGACTAGCTTCCCTTATTTTCTGCTAATACTTCAATAGGTCAAAAGCTTTTACTCTTTCTTCCTATGCAAATGACCTCTAGCAATATACTGTAGTCTATTTGCTTATGCACATCCTGTGTCTTTTCCTTTGCTTTGGAAATATCCATAGTTCCATAAACTATTTCAGATCTATTTGCCAGATTGTTTTAAATTTTATTTGAGGTTCCCAAAAGAAAGAGGTTAGAAAAGGGGAAAGATTTTGTTTGTAATTAGAAACATCTAAATACACCTTTGCAAAAATTGTAGCCTTATATTAAGATTTTTGTGTATATCCTGTTGATTGTTCATTCAATAATATATTGTACCTCTGAGCAATTTCCACTTATGGGAGGTTGGTTCACAGAGATGGAAAATGCTGCTAACCATCAGTATGATGAAGCTTTGATCAAGCCATGGAATCTAATGGTCTCTATTTTCAATCTAATCCTACAAAATCAAATATACTTTAATGGACTGAGTCACTCTAAAGTTTCCCTTTGTCCTGTCCAGTGGTCAATCTTATCTAAGAGATAATATTCTCCTTGCTATAATATAGATTTACCTTTTGTATTACTCAACCAACATGTGAATTTAAAAGTCAGAGAAAAAAACAGAGTGAATTGTTCATGGAAAACAAGGGAAATGTCCCGGGTACTGATTCTTCTGAAATCCCCCTCAGAGCTTTTTCTCTGTTATTTTGAATGTTAAGGTGTTGTTACTCTCCTTCCTGTTGCAGACATCGATGAATGTGCCTTAAGGACCCACACCTGTTGGAATGATTCTGCCTGCATTAACCTGGCTGGGGGATTTGACTGCCTTTGTCCTTCTGGACCATCCTGCTCGGGGGATTGCCCCCATGAAGGTGGCCTAAAGAGAAATGGTCAGGTCTGGACTCTGAAAGAGGACCGGTGTTCAGTGTGCTCCTGTAAGGTGAGGACATATGAGTACAGCTGAATGGAACCATTATGGTTTGTTTTGTTTCTTTTCTTTATTATGAAATGCCTTGGGCAGTTAGGAGGCATGGAGGATAAAGTAACAGTCTTGGAGTCAGTAAGATCTATAGTCAAATCTGGCCTCAGAAAATAAACCTGTGATCTTGGGCAAGTCAATTAATGCCATTTGCCTCAGTTTCCTCATCTATAAAAATGAGCTGAGGGAGGAAATAGCAAACCACCCCAGTATATGCCATTAAACCCCCAAATGGGGTCACTAAGAGTCAGACATGACAAGGATACTATGTTCTTGACTCAGTGGCTCGCCTATAGGTATTCTAAAAACCTTACTTCATTTTAGACTGCATTGAAACTAATGTTGATGCTCATCTGCAGACAAACCTGCTTTGAATTTATTGGTTTCTAAGTGAAAGCTGAAGCGTTTTGTTAGGAGAATAATACGTTCTGGGTAGAGAAAGCAGATGTTCATTCTACTGAGAAACTTCAGATGTGTTGTATTTGTTGTTTGTCTTTTACTCTAGAAGAGAACCATGACATCAGGGAAGTGATGCCATGACATTCAAGTGAATTGGATTTAAGTGAAGCAGAGTTATGCAAAGTCACCAGTCTCTTAAATGTGCTTGCATGGAAGCAGTAACAATCTTCCATTCCACACTTCCACAGCCTGATTAAAATGACTTTTTGCTTTAAAAAATTAACTTTATAAAACTGGTCTACCTTAGTAAGAAATATTATGCAGAAATCTAAAGCCCAGAGCTGTGCTATTTGGAAACATATGAACTTCCATTTTGTTTGAGTGATTAATACTATTGTTTTAGGTAGCCCGGTAACCAGTGTCTTATTTATTATTCTCAGTGCCTGGCTATTTCTTACACTAAATTCTTTGAAATTGAGTTTAATGCTTATGAAAATAAATAGTGTCATCATCTAGTTTTGCTTTATGTTTTGGAAAATGGGCCTATTAAAGTGTTTTATTTCCCAGCATTTATTTTTTTTGTTCATCTTTCCCATTTATTCTATTTGGTTTTAATAGTATTAGAGCTCTGGCTTTGTATGTGTATCTGTGTCTGTGTGTGTGTGTGTGTGTGTACATACACACACACACACACACATGTATTTCTTCTGCCTTACAGATGGGAGGGAGAAGCCACTTGCTTCAAACAAGTATTGCAGCTCCTCCTTCTAGGATCCAAACGTCTCCCCCAAAACAGAGCATAATAGATAAAGCAGTTAAAAGACTTAAATGTCATAATGCTTCCCGTGTCATCTTCATTTAGTCTGCATCTAATCTGATCTATCCAGAGAGATATAAGAATCTCTCCTGTTTTTTAAAAATTTTATACCATCAAAGATTTCACATAATTTCAGGGAGTATCGAAAAATATTTAGCCAGGAGAGGTCTTCTGGAAGAATCATGAGAGCTTTGTTTTCCCTATTTTGCCACCAAGGGTAGAACTAAAAAGAATTTATGAAAGGCCAACCTTTGTAACAAAAGTCAAGGGTAGTGGTTTCTCCATGATTGAAAGTCTTCATCCAAAAGCTAAATTACTAATTATCAGGTGTGTTGTAATGAGGTCTCATTATAGAAGACACAGTGGACTGGATAATCAACTAAGCTCATTTCAACCCTGAAACTCTTCATTGAAGGTTACCCATTACCACAATGTGGAGGAGTGATTTTGCAAAGTCCAATCCTAATTCCATGTGCTATAACTTAAATTCCTTTCTTCTTTTTGTTATATTATCTTTAAAAATGACATAGATAGAACATTTATGTGCCAGCCAGTGCTATGAATACAAAAAAAAAAGAAAACAAAGAGCTACCATAGTAATGGAAAGGGTAGTTGAAAATGGAAGAAAGTAGAGATACCTATGTATAACTGGTAGAGAGGTAGAACAGATCAGAGACTGAGCAAGAAGTGAATAGAGTGATTGGGGATGCTCACGATAGACAGGTCATGGGCAGTTTCACTACACCAGTGATCAAGGGAAAAACAGAGGAGAAACCCTGGCTATGTTTTTAAATTAATCATTCAAAATGATCACGCAAAACACACCTAGCTCAGGAAGGGGCATTAAAGAGACTTTGAAAAGGCAGAAATCAAGGGTTTTGCTCTCCACTACATAAAATTACAATATGTAAATGACCTAACATTGAATGTCAATAAGAGTTCCAAGAACATTTGCCAGCCATTTCCAAACCACTGGCCATCCTCATTTCCCTTAATCTACAAAATAGTGTCTTGTCCCAGGGTCTTTGGAACATCAAAAGAGGGCTTTTGCTTTGTCTTTCCCAAAAGTACTCCCAAGCTGTTTCCAAACTCGACCGTCATTTTCCAGCTCCCTTTTATATTTTGGTTTCCTTATTTCTATCTGTATCCCAAGTCTGTACTATAATACTCAGAAGTAATTAAACACATATTTCTTTTTTTAACTTATTTGTTCAAGAAATGTGAGATCAATATGAATGAGAAGCAGCATAATATAAAGAAAAAAACTATTGGTTGTACCAGAGCTGACCTCAAAGTAAAAAAAAAAAAAAAAAGCAAAATTAGATCATAAAATTGGTTAACCAAGCAAAATATGCTGATTCTCTTTTATCATCATTCTCCTTAAAGAGCCTAATTAGTAACCTTTTTAGCAGCATTCACTGCTGAACCCAGAGACATCCCCAAGTTGTCCAGATAGTTCTAATTTATAGAAGTCTAGAAGTCAGAAATGAATTTTGTCCTAGTAAAGATCTGACTGATGGTAAATAACATTTTCCTTTCTAGTTTTCATGATTATTTGAGTCAATGAAAAGACCAGGGCACTTCTCAATCACTGAAAATTCCTTGACCTTTACTCATTAACTATATTAATTATTCAAGCAGCCTGAATTTATATACTCATATTTCATTGTTTGCTAACTTTTAAATATTTTTTAAACTTAAATATAAAATAAAAATCATTGTTACACCCAGTAAAACATACAAGATAAATTTCAATTTCAAGAAAGCCTATATAATAAATATTATACATTGTGTTCAAAAGCAAATTTCGTTGCTTCCTTGTAGATTTTCTTCTGTTCTTTGCTGTGCACTGTTTATCTCTCCCTTTCTCCCTGTTAGTCTTTTTTAATGGCTTTTTGCAAGGCAATGAGGATAAGTGACTTGCCCAAATTCACACAGTTATCTTAAAGAAGTCATTACTAGGTCTTATGTAAATCTAATTGTTGTTCTGTCATAATTTAATTTTTTTTCTTGTTGCTCTAATAATTTTTCCTTAATCTGGGGTTTGGGGCATTTAGCTGTGATATTCCCATCAGTTTTCCTCCAAGGATTCCTTTCAGGTAGTGATTGGTGATTTTTTTTTCTATTTCTTGCTTTCTCCTCTGGTTCTAATACTTAAGGATAATTTTATTTAATTATTTCTCATACTAATGTATCAAGATTCTTTTTTTGATTGTCGCTTTCATATAATCCAATTATTCTTGTTTTCTCCTCTTGATCTGTTCTCCAAATCTGTTGCTTTTCTTGTGAGGTGTTTCACCTTCTCTTCTATTTTTTCATTCTTCATATTTTATTTGACTCTTTCTTGGTCTCTTATGGAACTTCCCTGACTTCCCTTTGCCTAATTTTGATTTTCAAAGAGTTATTTTCTTCCTTAAGATTTTAGATCTCCTTTTCCAATTGGCTTTCTTTCTTTTCATAATCTTCTATTCTTGGACTGTTCTTTATTTTCTTTTATTTGATTTTAACGTCTTTTTGGAGTTTAATTAATTCTTTATGAACAGGTAGCCATTTGATGCTACTTTTTGAGGGAGGAGAGGCTTTTTTTGCTTCAGTATCTTCTCTATTCCCATAGTAACAGTCTATGGTTGGGTTCTTTCTCATTTACCTGCTCTTTTTTTTTTTAGTTTTTGCAAGGCAATGAGGATAAGTAAGTGGCTTGCCCAAGGCCACACAGCTAGGTAATTATTAAGTGTCTGAGACCAGATTTGAACCCAAGTACTCCTGACTTCAGGGCCGGTGCTTTAACCACTGTGCCACCTAGCCACCCCCATCTTTTAAAAAGATACATTTTAGCAGCTTGTTAATCCTATATTCACCTCTAGTCCTGAGGTGTGGGGGATCTCAACAGCTTTGTTCTGGACCCCACCTCTGGATTTCTTTCCCACTCTAAGGGGCAGCTGGGTCTGGTGTCCCTTACTGAGCAGAAGTGCCCTCTCTTCTCCAGATCAGATAGCAACTCCTCATACTGTCCAGGTGAGGATTTCAATGCTGAGATGGAGACCACCTCGCAATCTCATGCCCTGAGGATTTGTCCTCTTGCCTGGAGGTGTGTGCACTTTAATGGTTAAACCTCAACCCTAGAGAACTTTTTTTTTGGGGGGGTGGAGAAACACTGTTCTACTGTAACTTTTATTTCTGCCACTCCACTTTCATCCTGGGGTGGTATTTTTTTAAACTTATTTGTGGAGGAAATCTGCAGAGTTTGGAATTTTCTGACACTCTTCCATCTTCCCAGAATCTCCCCTCAGCTATCATGTGTACAGTGTTCCCAATATTCAGGAAAATTACTTTAAGGATGCCTGAAGAAATGAGTATTACTTGAAATATTGTTTTGTTGATAGGCCATCTTTCTCATTAATGTAAGAGATAAGCATAATTGTCATCAATAAATCTATCCTATATATGCAGTTTATTATCCAATTTGAAATATAGATCTCAAATGGGTGGATGACTTAGTTTAGACAGAGAAGGAAGCCTTGGATCCATTTCTTTAGATCATCCTTGCAGGATAGCAGCATTTTTTTTTTTATTTCCTCACTCTTCGCTTTCATAACATGGCAATTGGAAATTATGTGTTCAATTATGGATAAAAATTTCTTTGAGGTCACTTAAGGCATCTAAAGCAGGCAATTACAGATCCATCAATTCTGAAATGGAGACATGCCAGGAGGGGTGACAGATATAATTGTTTTCTTTGGAAAACTTGTTATTCAAAATTAGGGAAGATAATTTAGCCTGGCAATGGCATTTGTTATAGCAGTTATCACAGAGCTATGCCAAGTATTAATATATGCAAAATGAAAGTTACTTTTTACTTCAGAAAAGGCACTAATGCCATGATTCAGTTGCAAGAGGGGACTCGGGACACAATTACAACAGACTTTGGCTGGACTTGAGGTGGAAAGCTACATTATAAGTGGACAACATGCATTGTTCAATAAAGATGGGTTAGATTGTCTTTAGGACATAGAAGAATGAGGTAAATAAAACATTTATTAAACACTTGCTATAAAGTCACCAATGCAAAGTGAATAAGTCTTTGTCCTAAATAAGTTTACACACCACTGAACAAAATAAAATTAATTATCAGAGAGTAATGTCCTAATGGGAAGGTAGTTGCTCCAGAAAAGTTGATTGATATGCCTCTTCTGAAAGCCATAGTAATACTGAATAGATTAAAACACCCAATACAATAGGTGAAATGTAGAAGAAATGGTATATCTACGGTGGCATTGTTGATGGTCAGTGGGCCTGGGTGGAATCAATGGGCCTGGAATCATTCTGAGTTTGACTAGATAGCATCAGCTAATTGATCAACACTTAAGCTCTGGGGCAAGAGCTCCAAAGCTGAGGGCATTCAATTCCCAAAGAACTGGGAATTTTGCTTCTGGAAGATGTCAGATTTATAGAAATATAGGCATTTTGGGAAATGGCAGAAACTCCAAGAAAAACTTAAATTTTCCACTTACACCAATGTCAATGGTTTGCTATAGTCTGGCTGTAGTTTAGAAACCACCAGTGACTCTGATTTATATATTTGTCCAAACTTTTTTAAAAAATCTATTTTTATTACTCATCAGTGTACAATGTGGTGGCTAGTGCTCTGACCTTAGAGCAGGCCAAAATTCAAGTCCAGCCTCTGATACCCTATAGCCACCATAGACAAATCACTTAACCTTTAATGTCCCAAGGCAATTCCAGAAGTCTCTAAATTTTTGACACATTGATGATCTGCAGCAGTAGAGTAGAATTTCCATACTGGGCTACGTGGATGAAATCAAAGTAAGGATTTAAAATGAAAAACAGAATCTGGAGGAAATAAATATATTTTATAAATACATCTCTTCCCCACTTGGTGATATTTGGAAGTGAGACAAAGGAATCTAGTGAAGTAGGGGTCAGGAAAACTCAATCCTTGCCTGAGAGCAAAAAGTCTTTTATAGAATCCCATTGCCAGGAGGAATTGCCCTCTTGCCTGGGGGGAAATTCAGTCTTGTTCAAACCCTTCCTTAACTGGTGTTGCAACCCTCTTCCCCACTGAAGAATCTCTTTCTCTTTATTCCCTTTCTCTACCCTTCGCTGTTTCACTACAAGTCTGTTTTACTTAGGAGTTCCATGCCAGATGGCAATTATAGGTGATAATTTGAGAAAGACAATTAAAAATATTCTTCTCTGGTAAAGGATTCAATAGACCTGCCTAAATCAGGTATGAACAAGGAAGAACAGAGCAGCCAATCCCTAATTTTTATGTTTCATCTTATTTTCCCATGTAACATAGTTTTCCCACTCAAGTGCCCTCCACTGATTAAAAACTTTTCAAACTCTTTGGTATAAAATATGATGTTAAGTATTCTGGAGTATATCTATTATTGTGTTGATGATTCAGTAATAAAAAGGGGTAATTTATGACCAAATCCCTCTAATTTTCTTTTTTTTAATTTTCTGGGAAGTTCATATCCTCACTTTTTAAAATTCATAAGCAATTTGGTTACTGGGAGTCTGATTAATAGTTTACAGCTGAACTTTACACTTGAAACTCTATATAAACATTTAGGAGTTATAGCAGAAGGACATTTCAGGTACCTCCTTGGTATGTGAAATAGAGTTATGATTACCTAGTTTTCATTGGCTAAACTAGAGGTCAATATCTAAGGCAAGGTCAGAAATAAATCAAGGTGAGAGGGAACGTAAGCCAGCATGAATAAGCCCTTATAGTTTTCAATGGTTTGCTGGCACGTTAAGCCACTGTAATGATATGCTCCAGGCTCCTGCATGGTTTTCATGATTAAAAATTATTTTCTTGACAGTAAACCTATAATTCAAAAGATGATGTGAACACAAATGTTACTTTGACATATAAAAAAAGAGGGAGTTGACTTTTTACTTTCACATAATTGATGAAATGTGAAATTGCTTTATTTTGGACTAACCCTGGAGGCTACCAATTTATTTCTTTATTTTATATCAGGATGATGGTAAGACAGATACTACGCTAGATGAGTTCACATCTTTTGCAATATAGTTAACAACAATTCTGAGAGGCCATCATAAATGTCCTTTAACTCTAATAATTTATGTAGTCACATGGGTTGCAGAAGCATGGTCCTTATTTAGCCATGAACGTTAATAGATTTGCTTTTCTCTGAAGCTATGGATACAATTATACTTAGTTCTGATGACTAGAGTACCCCATGTTATGGGAACTCTCTTTAATGGGGAAGCTTGCAAACTTTTTGGTCCTTTATAACCTGGATGACTTTTTCCATGCCTTGGAGTGAATCCCCAAGAGTGACCCAAAGTTTTGTAAGCCCTCTTTTCATTCTTGCATTACTAATATGACAATAATGGACCTGACTCCTGGGACATGAATGGTTTTCTTTTTTTCCACCTATACTAGGCTAAGGACTTCACCTTTGATTTAAGGTAACTATCTCAAGTTATAAAACTTTGAACAGGTTCCAATCTGCATGATAAAAGAGAATCTTTTCATTGGGAGCTTCCTCTAACAATGACATCAGTGGTCCAGTTCCCTTCTAGAAATATAAAATAATAAAATTACAGCTGGTATTTATATAAGACTTTAAAGTTTTCAAAGCATTTACTCCATTTTATTCTCACAACTGCCCTAATAGATGCTAATATTATTATTATTTTAAATATGAATAAACTGAGGCAAAGATTCAGGGACTTGCCTGGGTGACATAGCTCATAAGGGTCTGAAGCAGTATTTAACTCAGATCTTCCAAGTCCTGATCTCTATCCACTGCAAAAATCTTTTAAATCACTTCTTGCCTGCAAATCTTTGGTAATCTAATAAAGACTTCCCAGCACATGGCTTTTCATGATGTTTGGAGTCTTAGAGAGATGCCTAAGGATGCTGAGGAGTGTGGTCATTGCCCTGGTGACATGGCTATTAAGTGTGTGAGGCAGAGTTTTAACCCAGCTCTTATGAACTGGAAAGCCAACCTTCAATCAACATCACAAGTCAACACAGATTTATTACAACTCTACCATACTTTAGGCCCTGTGCTAAGAGTGAGGATACAAAGAACAGCAAAATTTTCACTGCTCATTAAGAGTTCCTAGCTATCACTGTCTTCCCAAATCTTCAACAAGAAGCCCAAGGGAGTGTGGATTTTTTTCCTCACTTTTTCTTGACTTCTCAAAGACAGTATCACATGGGATTTCCATCATTTATTCCTTACTCTAGTCATATAGCACATCCATCTGTCTTTTCTTCTCATAGCTTTCTTTGATAGAATCTTGGCATCTTCTTAAGCTCATTCTTCTCCATGTTTCCCAGTCATGTATTGTAACTTGCTGAGCCCCAGCTACACTTATCTCTTTTGCCCATTAAGGAATGTTCCTTGGATTTTTTGAATACTTCAGTTTTCTAAATGATATGTAAACTAGTAGATGGGCAGCCCATTTTAACATGTGGAGATTATCTGATTGGTCAGCCAGTCTTCTGAGTGAACATGAATCTCCCTAAAGGGTACCCCGGGGCAGTCCAATCAGCACAAAAGCAGCCTGGAAAATGTTTCCATCACTAGGAAACAACCTTTCTGTTTGGTTTTTGCATCTTCTATGACACTGGTTTCCTTGCATAAATCTCTTCCTGGGTAAATCTTTTCCTGGGTGGTTGTTCTGTTGTTTGTCAGTTGTGTCCAACTCAATTAACCCATTGGGTTTTCAGGGCAGAGATAATAGGGTGGTTTGCCATTTCCTTCTCTACCTCATCTGTGTAGGTGAGGAACTGAAGGGAACAGATCAAGTGACTTTCCCACAGTCACACAGCTAGTGAATATCTGAAGCCAGATTTGAATTCAGAAGGGTGAATCTTCCTGACTCCAGGCCCTACACTTTAGCCACTGAGCCACCTACTCCTTTTCTATGAATATTTTCTATCTATTTGAACAATGTTATTTTCATAACCATATGTGTTAATGGAATGTTTTTGATTTGATTTTAAAATCTGCATGAGAGATCATTTGTGAGAGGAGAACCCTGAAGTTGCATTTTTGGTCAAGCTTGTAACACCTACTGAAAGGTACTTATGAACCTTTGCATGAAGCAGTCCTTCGTGTGTTTGGAATCAAGACTGCCCTTTGCACATCTTTCTGGTGAGCAGAGCCAGTTGCAATTAAATTTTTGTCATCATCTGACCATTTCCAGAAGCACCTGGAATGACCAAATCATTTTTTGTTGAAAATTCTATTTTAGACGTCCATCAGATAATTATACATGCATTGAATCCCACCCTTAGTCGACGTAGGATGTCAATTATAACAATATAAAATATTTCTTAATTCAAAATTTAGAAGTTGAAAGATTTTCTTAAGTGTTTTAGAGCTATGATCCCATAGTCTTAGATTTCTGCTGATAGCATTTTTTCCTGTCTGTTATACATGTCAGATACATCATACATATATATATATATGTATATATATATATACACATACATTGACATTTTTGTGTATATGTATATATGTGTATATATATCTATGTATATATACCTGTATTACCTGAGGCACATCTCTCAATCTCCCTAGGGCTCACAGCCCTTATTATGAAATCTCTAGGTTTATCTTAGCTATACAACCAATTTTCCATGTTGCTGTAAAAAGAGAAGTGATGATATTTTTCTCGGGAATTCAATGACAATTTCCCAACAGTAGCAGTTCTATTGTACAACTTTGGAGGTTAAAAATCAGAAGCGGATCTCACCTAGGACTGACAATATTGGGGTCTTTGGATTCACTTTCTGAATGGTTAGGCAGCAGAGCAGGCAGGAGGAACCTTCTAGTACATGAGAATTCATAAGCTAGTAAAGCTAGTAAAGATAGAACTAAAAACAAAAAATCTTGGAGGTTGATCATCTACCTCATCTGCAGGTATAGGGAAGTTGCTGCTCACATCACTAGGTGACTGTGAGAAGTAGATGATGAAAGCAATGAGTATAAACATTCTGTAGATAGTAAATGTAAGTCCAATTTAAGGCTTATGGAACTGCTGCTTCCCCTATATAAGCTGGTTGTTTGAACATACTACTCCATAAGCTATTCTCTCCTGGTGGGTGATGCTTTGGTAGGAGCTACAGGATTAGCTTCTGGACTCAAACCTGTCTTCAGATTGGTTAGCGTTATGTTTATAGAGATTTATCCCTAGAATTTTGACCTCCAGGTAATGATGACCTAGGGCTACAAATGTATACTCAGAGGGTAGCTAGACTACACAGGGGATAGAGTGTCAGCCCTGAAATCAGGAAGACCCAGGTTCAAACCCTCAGTCACTTCCCAACTGAGTGACCTTGGGTAAGTCCCTTAACCCAGACTGCCCCCATCCAGGGCCATCTCCAATTGTCCTGATTCATATCTGACCACTGGACCCAGATGATTATGGAGGAGAGAGTGAGGTTGGTGACTTAGCACCCTCATTCAAATTCAATTCTTGTTCAATAATCAGTAAGGTGAAGTCATGGTCTTCTTCAAAAATGAAGGACAAACATCAAATGTATACTTATGGACATTCAATAAAGTACTTGTGAGCTGAGATAGACAGAGGGTGTAGGGGAAAGAAGCATGTCATTATATGTTTATGATTTAAGTTACCACAAAGAGGTATTAGGGTATTTGTGACTTAGATCCCATACCCAATTCAACTCCTTATGACCTCTAATGGTCATATCATTTAATGGGTCCAAGAGATGAATCAACTTGTACCCTATGTTGCCAACCCCTCAATGATCCAGGCTTCTCCGAAACAGATCCAAATTTTCAGTATCTCTTTCACAAGCACACAGATATCATTGGGACCCTATAAAGAAACCATGTTACCCTATTGTCCAGAGCTGCACTTCTAAACACAATTCATAATATCAGGCAACCAGAGGACCACCAAGAGACAACTTTGGAGAAGCAGGCTTTCTCTGAAGGCCCAGTCCTACAGTCTCATTCCTCAGTTTTCCCAAACTTACCACTTGAATACCAATGTGAAATGGGGTTCAGGACAGAATGAAGCAGAAATGGCTAATAAACAGTCCATCAACAAACATTCATTAAATGGATAATGTCCTAAGCAATAGGCATACAAATTAAAAATAAATTTAAATCCCTTCCCTCAAGAAGTTGACATTCTACTGTTGAAGATATCTTTGGAGGAAGTATGAAAAGCTATGAATAAGGAAAGGCTTCATGTTGATGGTGACATTTAAATTTCAGCTTTAAATGAAACGAGTTATTCAAAAGGCAGAGATAAAGAAAGGAAGAGTTTCCACTCAAGAAGAGAACTGTTTCAAATATGATTAGCCAAGCTGAACCTCAAAGTGTGGGAAGGTTAATAATCTCTAACAAAACTAGGAAAGTAGTTTGGGGAACAGACTGTATAGGACTTTTCCATCAGAGAAGCTTTTATTTGATCCCAAATGCAACTGGGAACCATTGGAGTTTATTGAGTAGGGAGAGATATGGGCAGACCTTTATTTTAGAAAAATCACTTTGGCAGCTGTGTGGAGAATAGATTGGAATGGAAAGAGATTTGTAGCAAAGAGAACAATTAAGAAACTGTTACTCCAGTCCAGATGAGAGATGTTGAAGTCTTGGACTACAGTTGTGACTGTCATTAGAGACCTAGACAAGAGGACTTGGGAGAGCAGAAATAACAATATTTGGGAACCAAGTGGCTATGTGTGGTGAGTAAAGCTATCAAGTTGAGAATGTCACTGATGCTGACAAATAAAAATATGGTTCTTTTACTATATAGCACCTTCTTGTATTGCCACAAGATGAATCCACTTTGATATTAATAGTTGCTGTATATAAACAAGTATATGATTCACTTTCCTGACATGTGAGGCACTGAACCACTTGGGGCCTTGGATGTCATACTGTCATTCTGGCCAGACATCACTGTAAAATAAATATAATTGAACTTTTCATTATCATTATTGCTGTGTTTTCTTTCATTGCTTTTCCTGGATATGTAGAAGATATTTCTCTTCTAAGGCAGAGCCATATTTTCTTGGGGGTCCTAAGAATCTTAGATAGTTGCCTAAAATCTTGAGAGGCTAATGATATACCAAAATCATGTAGTGAATATGAGAGGGACAAGGAGTTAAACCCAAATTTTCCTTACCCCAAGGCCATTCAATAAATGAAATTTTAAGAAATTAAAAACAAACATCCCAACAACTCAATTACATTCCAAATATAAATATGCAGTTTGAGAAAAATGCCTTTGTTAGATTTTAAATACTTCAGTATTCTATAGGCAGGAGCCACCAAAGGCAGACTAGTCAAAATAGAGTGGAGATCAAGGTAAAATATTAAGACTTTCTAATTTCTTTCTTAAAGTGATCTCTAAGTAACATACAAATCATTGCAAAAAATCAGCATTGTCTTTCATCAGTTTAACACTAATGTTGGAAACCTCCCAAATTCTCTTTTAAATAGGATGGAAAGATATTCTGCCGACGGACGGCCTGCGATTGCCAGAACCCGAGCGTTGACCTATTCTGCTGTCCAGAATGTGACACTAGAGTTACCAGTCAGTGTCTAGACCAAAACGGACACAAGCTCTACCGTAGTGGTGACAACTGGACCTACAGCTGCCAGCAGTGCCGCTGCCTGGTAGGAAAATGCATCCAATTGCATAGCCAATAGACTTCCAGTCAGAGCAAGGAAAGAGTTCAATGGTTCACAAGGTTCGGTGTCCCTGGGATTTATTTTAGGATGGTTTTCTTTTCAGTAGTGGTGTTACAATTCTGATCCTGAGCCTGGATAGTATCAGAACTCATTCTAAGAAGAGTTGGGGGGGTATTCACTCAGAGAAATCATAAGCCTTAAAGATATCACAAATGACATTCATGGGCTCTTCAGTTAGTGAAGCAAGAAGAAAAGGCTTAGAATTTGGGGGGCTTCTTGTTTGAATGGTACAAAGAAGCTCATAGGTAGCATAATACTCACAGGGAAGGATAAAAAGACTTACTAAGCAGGATTTTATTTATTACACATGTTGAACAGGATTTTATTAATTTCTCTGAATTTCTGGCTATTATTTTGATCATAACTACCTATGTCTTCCTAAACACAATCCTGTAATTCTGATAGGTATAAGACTTGATAGATTTGGTTACTCCTTTCAATAAAATTGATTGTAGCCCTTATAGATCCCAAAGGAGATGGCTTTCCAGAGTAACTATAATATACATTTATCACCATATAGCCCATCTGAATGATAAGCCTCCACAAATCTATCTTGATTCTCAGAGGAAAAAAAAAACAAAAACAAAACATTATCTTTCTCTGCCTTCCTTTACCAATAGGCTCTACTCATTCTTTAAAGGAAGTTTATTGTGCAATGTCCACCATACTTCAGTGTAAATGTTTAATGATAATGACGAAAATAAAGAGTATCTTTCCCTTCCAATAATAAAAATTAAGAATGAAAGTAGAATCAATTTATTTCTCCTGGCCCATTAGCCATTCAATCTTGGGAAGGCCCCGGCAGAGCTCGATTTTTCCCAATAACCTTTGAAAAGTCAGAGTCAGCTTTTTACTCTAATACTACATCAGAGTAAGATTTTGGTGAAACCTTAAAATTCTATTAGTTTTGACTTGAAATTTCTTTTATTCAACTCACATATTTCATTTCAGGAATTCACTTATATAAGATTCTTGATTTCAAGAGGTCAAGCAATTTAATTCTAAGTTTTTTTTTAATTATTTAGCACAGAATATTGCCCATAGTAAATGCTTAAAAGATGCTTATTGGATGATAAATGAATTTGGGAAATGAAATAAACAATACACATGATAGGAAATGGATTTTTATAACCTATACAGAAGAGATACCTTATTCTTACATCAGGAAATTTCTGAGTTATTAACGAATAATATTTTAAGATAAATATCCTAAGTCACTTAATTTTTCTAAATTGTCACATTTTCTGTGGTCCCCAGTTTCCCTGGAATTTTTTTTTGTTAACATTTATGATAGAAAATGAAGACTAATATAAATTCCAATCATAACAATTGTTCCAACTTCTACAATGGAAAGAACCAACCTCAATCCTCTCCCAAATATGTACTGATTTCTATTACAGATTAAAAAAAGATTTATTTTTTAAGGAAAAAGCCAGAATACCCTTCAACATAGTTTTGTTTTTATGATAATATATGAGATGCTTATAGTTGCAGATTCAAAAAAGGGGCAGTGATTCTTTTCCTCATTTGGGGGGCTATTATAGGATCCAGCCATGAATGGTTTCAGTCATAATCACATAAAATGTGATTTACAATTTACATTTACAATAGTGTTCTATAACACATAAAGCATCTTACATATGAGAAGAATTTTTTATTATTGTATTGTCCTAGGATATCATCATTGAAAAGGTTTTTTTAATTGAAATTTTTCTTTTTAATTACTTTCATTTCCAAATACCTAAAAGTTTGAAATTTTTAAGAAAACAAGACTTTGGTAATTCCCTATATTTCCAGTTCTTTCCTACCCAGAGTACCCTAACCTTGAGCAAAAAAAAATAAATAAGGATCAAAGAAAGGAGGGAAGGAAATTATATGCAATATCTTGTACTGATTTCTCTCTAAACATATAGTTGTTTATCTTTTTTTTTCACAGCCCATTTACATTATTGAACTTAAAAGTGTCTATTTTTCCTGCTTACTTATTTAACCCTGTATCAGTTGTGGTGAATCTTCCAGGCTTCCCTATGCTATATTCATTATTTCCTTTATCATAACAATGTGTATGGCCATCTCCCCAAACAATCCACATGTACTTTCCACTTTTTCACTATTAGAAATTGTACTATAAATATTTTGATGAGACCTAACGGTCTTTGATTTTCTTGGGGCATATGCCCCGAAGCAGGATTTCTGAGTTAAGGGGTACTCACATTTTCAGCCAACTTCTTAGGACAATTCCAAACAGCTTTTAAGAATGGCTGGATGTCTTCACAGCTCCAACAACAATGTATCAATGTTTTCACATTGAAAAGAGTATTCCTATCTTTGTCAATTTGCTGAATGAGATGGAAATTAGAAGCTCCATTTCAATTGCTTTTATTAACATTTTTGTAGTTTTAAAAAATATAGTAGCAAATAATTTGTAATTCTTCTGAAAGCTATATGTTCACATCCTTTGCCCAGTTATGTACTAGATAATGGATTTTGATCAAATTTTTGTAATAATCTCCCCTATATCCTTAACATCAAAGCTTTTTCCAGTGATGCAGTGCAAGTATTGAGTTTCAGTTTTCAGATACATTTATATATCTTCCAGAACCTTTGAGCAAACAATTCCCAGATAAACCAACCAGAATTGTCCAGCTATAACAGGTTAATCATTGCAAGCTTGGATGTATTGGTTCCAAACAAGGTGTAGAACTATTGAGTTGGTTTAATTTTATAAACTTTTACTAAACACTAGCTCTGTTGCAAGGCAAAAAAAGTGGACTAAGATAAGGCAGAATGGATACTGCTGTTAAACTAATAATCCCAACCTCTGTTCCCAGTCACTTGGTGAATTTTTAAGTCATCTTTCATTCCCATTCTCTCATCAATCAACTAGATTCATTTATTTCTGAAGGAAAAATTTTGGTTCTATAAATTGATAAACACCCTCTCATATCTTTGAGATTACTGCCATGTGGCCTCATGCAATGCATTTCTTCACCCTAAGCCTCAGACTCCCCATCTAATCAATGGAAAATACTAATAGTACCCGTCTCATAGCATTATTGTTAAGGTCAGAGAATATACAAATGCACATCAAACTTAAAGTGTATTTGTTTATATATATGTTAGTTTTTATTTTTAATATCTTCAATGATGGTGGTCAAAACAAGGGCATTCCTCCTCCCTCTCCAGCTCTTAAAGAGAAAACAAAGGTAGACTCAGTGCTGAGATGTTTCCATTCCTTCCTCTGTAGGAAGGCGAAGTGGACTGCTGGCCGCTCACCTGTCCCAACCTGAGCTGTGAGTACACAGCCCTCTCCGAAGGGGAGTGCTGCCCCCGTTGTGTCAGCGACCCCTGCCTGGCAGATAATATCACCTATGATATCAGGAAAACCTGTCTAGACAGCTATGGCGTGACCAGACTTAGCGGTGCCATCTGGACAATGGCCGGATCCCCCTGCACGACCTGCAAATGCAAGGTAACAGGCTCATGTGCGCTTCTGGAAAGAAGTCTTCATTTCCTAGGCAATTTTATGTGACTCCATACCCAAAAATGAACTTTTCAGTTACACACACACACACACACACACGTATATATGTATGTGCACATCTATATAGCTTCATGAAATATGGTACAGATTGAACAGTAAATGAAGTATAGAATAAAAATGATATTTGCTCCTCTCTTGAAGCAAAGCTTTATAATAGCCTTTATCAACCTACTTATGCTGATGTATGCTTTTTGACCTGAATAGAAGAAAAAAATTGGTTTCTTTGATCGTGGGAAGTTCTAAAAGCACTTTCAAGAAATTGTCAATGTTATATTAAAATGCTGTATGAAGTGGGCGCTTTTTTTCCACCTTCATTTCACAGTGACTAATGGAGGAGATAGGCAGTTATTGCTCACAGACTCTAATTCATCATGATTATTTTTCATACTTCTTTTGCTGGTATTCCCTTGAGGCAACTCTAAGCTTTTTTCTTCCTCTTTTTAAATGTTGACTTTTTATTTTCCATCTTCTAACCTAATCCTATGTAGTTTCTCTTCATAGATTGGGAAATCTATGACATCAGTTTTTTTTGAGCTGGTTTCTGAATTCGACTGTTATTTTGAAAATTTAAAAAGTGAGTGACCATCTGAGTCAAGAATTAGCCTCAGCCACATTAACCTAGGGGCACAGAGCTTGTTTGAACTCTGCTTTAGTAAATCAACACACCGCTTGTTTGGCCAGTGCAGGTTCTAGTTCCAATCCAAGTCTTGTGGGAATTATTCCAACTGTACCCTAACTTTATTCAGCTCTCTCATACTAAAAATGAGTGTCCTGAAGAATAGCCTCAAGAGTCAATGGATTCTGATACCAGCACCAAATCTATTAAACTATTGATTACTTCTAGATCAGAGATTAGATATATTAATGGAGATGGTATAAGTCATAGCTGATTTTTAAATAAAACTAACAGAATTGGTACATCCAAGTGATTATTGATTCTTCCAAAGTAAGGAAATCTATATATTCCAGTGCTGCTGAAAATGTCTCAAAAAATTTCTGGGAAATGTCTTTAGGGCCCTAGGTGAGATAATGTCTAAGGGCTCCTCTAGCTCTAAATCCTATGTTCTGAGTGCTGTCAATGACACTAGAATAAATTACTCTCTTTAAGGGGTCAGCAACTCATTTGTATTAATAGCTTCTAAAAATAAATTAAAAGCTTTCCTTTAAAAACCCAAATCCCTCATTATTTCCCAGACTTATCTTCTGACATATTTTCCTAGCAATTAACTCTTCCTTTATTTGGTTTCAAAATTGTCAGTTGTTATTTTGGATATATGTTTGCGTGTATTATATATTTGTATCCATGACTATATATGTGTATATAATATAAAAGGCATACACAACATATACAGATATATGTGTGTGTGTGTATATATATATATATATATATATATATATATATATATATATATATATATATACACATACACACACACACACACACACACTGAGTATGTATTGCAAGGGACTAACCTGTGCTCAATTGCCTTTTAATTTTGACAGAATGGAAGCGTCTGCTGTTCTGTGGATTTGGAATGTCTTCACAATAACTGAAGTCTTTAGCATGGACTTATAGAAAACAACAGACACCAAGATCATTCATATTAATGAAGATGTGGGTGTTTTATACCACAGACAATTACCAAAGGCTCCATCAAATGAAGAGATTGGGAGCTGCCTTTGAGGGGCTGACACTATGCTCATTCTTGCTAACCTAGTCTAGGTGACTTGCGGTCCAATGCATATAAGTCTATGATTGTTGAAAAAAAAAAAGTCGCCCATGTTGTAAATCACCTCTCTCCCCAACAGGCCATTTGAGAACACACTGAAATGACTTCATGGTAAACTTGGCTGTGTTTTTTGGTTTACTTTGTGTATTGACATAAGAGAAACATTCCCCCTCCCTTCCTTTTTCTTTTAATTTCTGGAGCTAGAATCTAGATTCTACCAATAAAGCTTCCTGGTGTGATTTTCGTCCCATCCACTGCATCCTCAGTTCTGATGTTCCTGTCGGATGTATTAATATAAATATGTATGTTTGTATAGTTAGAGTCTTGAGTAGTACCCCCATTGTAAAACCCATTTAAAAATATAGGCTCCAGTCAAACAAAATGGAATTGGGTGATAAAGGTGTAGAAGGCAGGATTGGCTGTGAGAAAAGCCAGAAACTTTGTAATGTGATTAAAAATTACCTCCCCCTCCAACAATGGATGGCTACACCTTAGTATTCCAAGTGATCTGGAGTCTCCTTAATGTGGATTGCTCACTCCAGTAAGGCAACTTACAACTCAATCCTTACCTTCCATCCTATGCAATGAATTCTTTAGCCATTGAAACTGAAGAAATGTGGAAAAACCACAAATAAATCCCAGAACACTCAAAACTATGATACCCAACACAGTATTGGATGTTTTTATCTCTCCCCTTTCTAGAACTGCTATTTGATTGCTCTGGTATGGAAATTCACTCCACTCATTACCCTAAACCACTCTCTGTAACATATACTTTAAAAAAAATGGGTTTTTAATCTTTTTGCATTACAGACCCCTTTAGCATTATAATGAAATCTTTGGACCACTTCACAGAAATATTTTTAAATTCATAAATTAGTGTAATTAGGATTATGAAGGAAACCAATTATACTGAAATAATCATCAAAATATTTTTAAAAATCAAAATCACAGACCCCATTGAAATCTATACACAAACTCATTCGAGAGTTTATGAAATTCAGGATACAAACCTCTGTGAAGGTTCAGTCCAAAGAGACTGAAAGATTAGATGACTTGCCCTTGGGCTCTTTGGTCACACAGCTGTTATGTATTAAGAGGGAGGCTTTGAATCCAGGTCTTCCTGGCTACAATATCAGCTTCCTCCATGGTATGCCAAAGCTGCCTTTTTTGAAACCATATCTCATTAATAAATAATAAAGAACTATTATATCATTACCTTATTCAATATTCACAATAACCCTGTTAGATAAGATAGACACATTACTCTCTTTTTAAAGATGAACAAACTGAAATATAGGAGGGAGAGATAAATTGACCCACCAAGGTCCAACACTAGATAACAAAAATGAAAATGGAATCCATGTGTCTTGTTTCCTAGTCTACACCCCTATGATCTATATTGTTAATGAATCGATTAGAAGACCCCATGAATATCCCTACAAGTAATATTTTTTGCCATAATCAAGGTTTCCATCTGATCTGTTACCACATTAACAAAAAAGTGTAAATTATTTTGTTTTTTAATCAGTAAGCCTAATTTATGTTAGTTTCAAGCAAATGACACCTCAGAGGTTAGTCTTATTTAATGTTTTAATTTCCATTAAGTGTAAATATTTATGAACTAATTGAGTTGATTTTTGCAAAACTCTCTGGATATTAAGACAGGTCTCCTTTATGAATTCAGTCATGCACAAAATGGTACCTGAAAATCTAAATTTGGATACAGTAATTAAAATTTGTAAGCTTCCACTGCAGTGATTTCCTGGGGTTTGCCCAATGGAGGTGAAACTTCTAAGGTTCTTAAGAGTTCATAGCACTGAAACAACTCCATCCCGGGCAGGTTATCAAAAGAATAGTTTCAGTGCCATATCCAACATCTACTGTTAGAATCTGAAAAAATTAACATACATCTCCTTTATGTTCATACTTTAGATGTAACAGACTGAGAAAGGAAGATTATTCCTAAAATAATCAAGTACTGCATTTTAACTAATGTAGCTAACATTTTTCACGGTGCTTTAGGACTTTACATATATAATCTCACTTGATCCTCACTCAATCTTGTGAAGTCAGTACTATTATCTCTATTTTACAGATTATGAAACTGAGGTTGGGAAAGGTTCAGTCATTCTCTAAGGTCATACAACTAGCTGAGCCAGAATTTAGGCTTGGATCTCTCTATAAAGTCCCATTTTCTATCTACTACTCCACTTCACTGATGTCATTTGGGATCCCTAAAAGAAGAAATTTCTGAGGTTATTATATGGTTGCATATGGTGACTAAACCAGAATTGTGTACTTTAGATCCTGGAAGTTTACATCACTTTCAAAGAATCTGAAAAATCCTAGTTTTATTATAAACTACTTTAGGGATTTTTAAAAATTGACAATGTCATCACCAATGACAGTTCTTTTAAAAACACCCATATTTTACAAGGGAAGACATAAAACCTTACATTTAATGCCCCCCAAAATAAACTTGGGTTCAAGGCCTGATGAGAACCACCTTTAAATTTTGAGAGTCCTCCTCTGAGTTTCATTTTCCTCTCTGGCAGCTCTTCTGCCTCTAGTTATGATTCTGTGATCATCAGTTTAGAAAAGTGTCATAATAAAAAAAAAGCCTCCAGTGATGTAGATTTATCATTCATCTCTAAGGTGGCCTGAGAGGGTAAGTGATATATGGTCACAAAGCCAATGATATCAGCCAAGACCTGAATCCAGGTCAAGTAAATTTTGATTTAGGAAGACAAAGCATATAATCTATCCCTTATACCAAGCTGTCTCTCAAAGAAAATACATGACTATAATATAACAGCAAAATTTAATAAACAACCAGATCCTGAAAATAAAGTAATTATATCCCATGAGAAAATGTAATAAAATAGCTGCATTTAAAATTTATCTATAACCCACCAATCAGGAAATAAATCTGGACATTTCAGTAGTCTAATCTAGACTAATAGAGTAGTCTATAGTAGATCAGAGATATTACCCTTTGATAAAAATAACAATTCATAAATACAAGATTTCCTCAAAAGGAATTTAAATAGACATTATGGTATGATTTTCACAAGGAGAGGAAAGATCATTTGATTATGACTCTCAGCAGGAACATATTAATTACTCAAAGGCCAATGCTCATCTATAGGTACCGAAATGTTAGAAGACTGCTCATTGCTTCACAGAAAAAGGTATGACCAGTGAAAAGATCAATGAAGATCAATAAAGGATCAACTAGAGATCATCTAATACAATATAGTTTACAAATGAGCCAAGTGAGACTCACTGGTGGGAAGAGACTTGCCCAAGGGCACACAAAAACTGGGTGTTCTGATTTTGATTCTAACAATATTTTTGATACTCCACATAACTAATGACTCAGACAATTTCTCTGAATCTAATTTGAGAGTTAGCTCATCTCACTCCTACTATGAGAATGGTGCTAAAAAAAATTGCTCATAATCCAACTGAGCCTTATCTATAAGAAGAAAGTGGTGGGTGCCTATTTAAACATGAGAAAAAGAATAATGGATGATCTATGTCCCTGTCAAAAACCCTTTATTGTAACAATTTCTTTTAAAGAAAATCTTAAAGCATCAAGGAATAATTTTACCCAGCTTTCTATTTGTGGGCAAATAAAAACTTGGCAAAACAAAGGTCTTCAATCTAGACCTCATGTCTCCTTGTTTGGGCTTTTGATACTGAAGCAAAACCTCTAATGTCTAGAGATCATTCTACATTGGGCACATTGTCTTTTTATTCATGTCTTTTTCAGTAATTCATTTCTTTAAAACATTTTTAACTGGACCTGTGATTTCATTAGCATGGACAGCTCCCAATAAGAACACCCTCTCTCAATGTGAATTGGTGCCTTCTCTGTGAGTTACAAAAAAACTTAGGTAAAATTAGTAGATTAACAGTCATGCCAAAGGTCACAGTCTACCTGAATCTGAGGCTAGACCTCTCATTTTTAGCAGGATATAGGTACCCATAATTTGCCAAATAATGTGTTGTTTGTAGTCTGGGAGACAAGAGAGATAAAAAACATTGTCCCCTGTCAAAATTGGAAAAGAAGATATGGACCTGAAACAAGGAGAGAATGATGGTGTGTTGGACCTGGAAACCAACCTGAACTTGGTAAACAGTGGAGCCAGTTCTGAAAGCCAGTGGGGCGAGCTCAAACAAGACTAACCATAGACTAAGTCACCTGTCCATGGGCTCAGATCCTTAAGATCAAGGGAGCCTTTGAAAATTCGCTCAAAGGTCCCAATGCTGCCTCTAAGAAAAGGGGACAATCCTTCAGACCATAACCTCCCAGCTCCTTTCTCTGGACACATCTTGGCTTTTGCAGCTGAGGAGGCCCTGCTGGAGAAAATGTTCTTCTTGCTCTATCCTGCAGCCAGTCAAGGCTGGCTCCACACCATGGAGTGTGACTTTATAAAAAGCCCAATCAATCAAGTATTTATTAACCAATGGTTTCCAGGCTCTGAACTTAGGTGGGGGATGCTAAGACTATAAGGAGCTAATGAAATAGAAAATAAACAGCACATAACTTTCTGTGGTCAGAAGCTTCTTGAAGCAGTTGGAATCTGGGCTGAGCTCTATCTGAGGGATTTTTAGGTAAGGATTTGAGAAGAGGAGATATTAAAGGAATAAAGGACAGCCACTGGAACACATGAAAATGAAGAGTTCATGTGAGGAATAGCAAGGTTAATTTGGTTGGAGAAACAGTATATTCCTTCATTCATTCATGAGACTGACTCATCTCACAAATGTTTATTTCTTAAATTAAGAATAAAATAAAATTAAAGTAAAATCAAAGTCGGAGGATATCAAATAGATGTGAAACCAGAGGAGCGGCCACATTTTAAAGTATAATAATTTTTCTTTTGGTTTGGTTTAACAGTCAAGTAAATTCCGGACTGCTGGAAGTGGATCCCTAGGGTGACAGGCATCATAGTTGATGTGTCTCTACTAAGGAGAACATCTTGACATAAAGTATTTCACTTGATTAGCAGTCACTTTCCCATCTCATTATCATTTCTTAAATAAGAATAACTTACTGCAAGAAGCACAGTCCTATTTCAAGAGCTGAGCAGTAGAAAGCCAAGACAGGATCCATAAATGGCAGCAACATAGATGAGTCAGGAAATTGTGTGGGAAAACTCACCCAGCAGAAGTGTTAATTGTTGGCGAGCATACTTAGCCAGAGACAATTATATACATTTGCGACATTTTAACTTGTTACTGGGATGAAAAATTATGGAGAAGTGACCTGGACTTAGAAGGGGGAGTATTTCTTTTGAAGATTAAGACCCTGAAACTAGTAAATATTCCATAATCATGGGTTCAATTGAGCAGATAGGAATTTACTTGAAATGAATCATAATAATCCTAATTACAAAAGTGTTTATATTTAGCTTTAAGGTTTTCAAGCACATTATATGTACTATCACTTCTGACTTACAAAAACACCCTGATGTAAGTGCTACTGCTGTTCTTGTCCCTAGTTTACAGAGTAGGCAATCCAGACAAAGTAGTTCGGTAACTTTTCCTGGATGACAAGGCCAATGTGTTTTAAGGTAGAATTTGAACCTAACTCTTGTTAATATTGAGCTCACTATACCAGGCATTACCAAGATAATATTATTCAAAAGGAGGCCTAATCTTACAGAAAACAAAACAAAATGAATTAAAAATGCTGAAAAATTCAGAAAGATAAACAAAGAAAGCAGAAATTTTAAACATCATTTTGTGTGATCTCTCTCCTAGTCTTTTCTCAGTTTCTCAGTGTCTTTGTCTATCTCGATCTCTCTGCCTCTTTTTTCCCCCTTTCTCCTCGGTTATTTTTGACCCTCGGAGAATTCTAAAGAATCTTGAGGAGTTAAGGGATAGTTTTCATCTATTTGTTTCAGCGCCTATTCTAAATTATTATGGTACTGGTGACTGGTAACATTTGACCACTTGATATGAAATTATTTTTTTTCCTTCAGAGATATAGCAAGAACAAATGTGCAAACACTTCCCATAGTACCTCAAGGACATATTGTTACATACATCTCCATACCAACTCCATCTCTAGGGGTAAGGTTCAAAATTTAACTCCATTTCTACATAGCACTGGGCCAAATTTGTGTCCAGAAGTAATACTGGCCCCAAGTGATAACAGGTTGATAGTAATTACTATACACAGCAATGGGCTGAGATGTAGTCAGTCCTAAGTCTTGCTCCTTAGGGATGCCCTAGCTTCAATGCCAACTCCCAGACTTTTATTGCTCATCCTGCCATTGTTGGGGACTTCATTCACCATATCTCAAACTGAAACGTCCAAAGCAAGGCTAAGGATGCAGGTCCATATCTTGGGGACCTCAAGCCTTCAGAAGAGGGAAAAGGGCAAAAGTCATTCTCCCTTACCAGAAATTGAACTTCCTTAGAAACAGTGAAGCAAAGAGTCAACCAAAGCTGCCAAGAGACTTTTGAATATTCTGTCAGTTCTAGCTGTATAGCCAATAGAAAGTCTTGACCAACCCCATGATTAGCTAACAAGAACCAGTTATAGACTATCTTCGAGTTTGGCAATATCTCTAAGCTGCTTCCCTTATACATCACCTTGTCTCTTCTGGAAGGTCTCTTTTGAGCTTTTCCATGTGTAGAAGCTGATGGGGACTATGAATGTACAGTACAAAGTAGTATTATAACATGGTGCCTGCACTCTGAAATATCACATGGTATCATTCTCTTTTGGGCAGGAGCTATATATTAATATATTATCAGTTAGGTAATTAAAATGACCTTTTGGAGAATAAATTAAGAGAAATGGGGAAGATCCCTGCTATAAAAAATGTTCTTTTTACTTGTACTCAAACCCTGCCCAATTAGCTGGCATCTTGAAAAGACTTAAAATATATAGACTCCAGGAGATTAGATCTTATCACTCCTGAGATGAAGAACATTTTTTGCACTGACCAGCTCCAACAGACAATATGACTTACGTCTGTTAATGATTGGTTCCAATATTTGCAACTAGGATAAATGTGAACTCATTCTGGCTTCTGAGCTGTATTGTGGGTTCATCAACAAATTCAGGTTTAAAGGGTGGCTCATATGTAATTGTATCAATGTGAGGAATTCCCAGTCTTCCTCCCCTGGAGATTAGTAACACAAACAGAGCTAGAAATCTTGAAGAGTTGTATACAAAGGGCTTGGTGGGGGGCACAACTTCTATTGAAGAAGAGGAGGATTGGAGTTCAGGAGTTCCGAGGCTAAAAGATTATGAATGAATTTGACTGGGTGAACATACTGAGTTTGGTATTAATAGGCTGAGCCCACAGGCGCAGGTTGGGCACCAAGCTCCAACTCCAAAGAACAAAGCAGGTTAAAGCTTCCATGCCCATCAGCACTGGCATTGGCCCATGAGTAGCAGCATCCCTTCCAGTCTGGGAAAGATAGGGAAACCCACTTTCAAGGACTGGATGTGGGCACTACAGAGAGGCCACACCTGCTTCTGGACCATGCCTTAGGTCCCAGTTGGCCCCTCTGTGCTTTGCTCACATTCAGGCCCTATCTAGGTTCTGGGCCAGTCTTCATCCACCATGGCCTCTGTTCATGTCCATCCTGTAGGGGATGACTACAAGATAATCACACACTCTGCTCCTGAAGGATCACGGCTTTGTCTGCTTCTCCTTCTGATCATTTCAGCTCATCTGGACAATCATTTTCAAAATCACTGGAAAGAAATACTTATAATATCTAGAGTGACTTGCACTCTCTCTGTAGCCTTTGGCTGCTTCTTTATCACCTAGGCATATCCTTGGGACAGAGTTATATGAATAAAAAAAACTGGATGACTGCTTGTCTGCAATGTTTTCATGGAAAATCTTTCTTAAATAGAGATTAGACTAGATGGCCTCTGAGGGTCTTCCAACTCATAAATTTATTTATTTATTTATTTATTTATTTGTTTATTTATTTATTTATTTTAGGTTTCTACAAGGCAAATGGGGTTAAGTGGCTTGCCCAAAGCCATACAGCTAGGTAATTATTAAGTGTCTGAGACCGGATTTGAACCCAGGCACTCCTGACTCCAAAGCTGGTGCTTTATCCACTGCGCCACCTAGCCGGCCCCCATAAATTTAAAACCATGTAAAAATAAGTCATAATAATAAGTAGCATTTCTAGACATTTTAGAGTATACAGCACGCATCATAAATATTACCTTGTGTTATCTTCACAACGACCTTATGAAGTAGATATATTATTATACCAATTTTTAAGATTAGGAACCTGAAGCAGGAAAAGCTCTTAGGGCTGAGGCAGCTAGCAAACATTCGGAACTCAAGTCTGTCTGACAACAGATCCATCACTACCCACTAGCCAAGCTGCCTATTACATTCACTTTGCTCAGCTCCTAGAAGGAAGTTATTATTTATTTGCCTATTTATTGAACACTTAGATATAGTTCAACCACAATGGGGTTGACTATGTTAGAAAATCAAATCCTCAAAGATCATGAAATTGGCATAAACCATATTTTTTCTTCTGAAGGAAGTGGGAGCTGTAGAAAACAGACAACCACTGGAAATGTCTGCAGTTTATGAATATAATGAATGACATGCTTCATTAAAAAGGCAGGGCTAAAGGAATGTAGATGGAGAACTTCAGCCCAAAAGGATGTGGGATTAAACTTTGGGGGAAAGGTTTTGTAACTAACCCTTGATACTGAAAATAAAGGGCTGAGGCACCTTAGAACGATCAGAGGACTAGTGTCAGTGAATGTATACGGTCTTCTCTTCTCCCTCCACAACTACTTCAGTGGCTGATTTCAAGAGCTCCAGTGGATTTAATTACTATTACCAATTCCATTCTATTTCTTCTGTCCCAACCTCTTGGTTGTACTCCAATCTCACAACTCCAACTGTTTTTCAAATATTTTGAATTGGATCACCTCCAGAAGATAACAGAGTCAACACATCCAAAAAGAGAACCTATCTCCCCCTCCTCCCAGCTGCCCTATCTCTTTACAAATCAATAACACACCCCCAGACCCTCAGGCCCTTCCTCACTCTCTCTCCTCCCCCATATTCAGCCTGGGGTCTGGCCTAGCATTGGCAGTATCTCCAGAAGTGCCCTTTCACACCCCTGACCACATCATCTTGTGTCTGGAGCATTACAATAGCCTGTATGGATTCCCTCCTCCATTTCCATCACACAGGGACAAGGATTATCTTCTGGGCCAAATCCCATCATGTAGCCCCACTTCTCAATAAAATCCAGTGATTCTGAATGGCCTCCAGAATCAAAACCAAAACCCTTGCTTTGGCAATCAAAGCCTTTCAAAAGTCTGACCCTTCCTAAATTTCCATTCTTCTTACACCCTAATCCTCAACAGCTCCCTTCCATCCAGAAACAAGACCCTCCACTTCTCAGTTCTTGGGATTTTCTCTGTCTACCCAGACCTCTTCATCTCCAATTTAAGATTCAATTAAAATCTCATCTTTACAAGAAGACTTTCCCAAATCTTTCTTATTTATAATGCTATTGCTCCTTTAGTTACCTCCCTTTTATCTTGGATCTAATTTGTATAAATGTGCTTACTTGTTGTCTCCTCCTTGAAGGCAGGCATTGTCTTGTCTCTTTCTGTAACCCTGGATTTTAACATAGGGAATGGTAGCTAAAAGGAGCTTCATAAATGTTTATGGACTGACAAATACAGTCTAAATTCTATCTTCCAAGTGGGGACATTTGAACACCTAGTTTGGAGCTACCTGACTTCTTTTTTTTTTTTTAAATCAATCCCCCCAGGGAGTAAGTCATGCTGTGGATAAAAAGCCAGACCTAGAATCAAGATACAAAGTTCAAATTTCATATCACTTAAATAGCTATGTGACCTTGGTTAAGTCACTTAACTTATTTCAGTCTCAGTTTTCCCCATCTGTAAAGAAGATAATAGTAGCCACCTCCCAGAGTTGTTGTAAGGAAATATGAGCTAATATTTATACAAGTCCTAGCTGTTATTTTTAGCACAGTATCTGGCAAATAGGAACCCACTTAATAAATGACTTATCATCTATATGTTTCTATTTATCTCTTTCTACCAAGGATTCATTTCTCTCCCTCTCTCTTTGTCTTTCTGTGTCTGTCTTTGTATCTCTGTCTCTGAGTCTCTATGTCTGTCCCTGTTATCTAGCTATGTCTGTGTCTCTCTCTCTCTCACACAGTTTTCTATATTACTGAAATCACAGGCCAGGACCCCCCCCCCCCCCACACACACACACACATCTATATTCAGATCACAATGCAGGGTCTGTGATGAGACCATATTGGTAAATTAGGATCATAGATCTAGAAATGAAAGAGTCATCAGGATCATTTAGTCCAATCACCTCATTTAACAGATGAGGAAACTGGGGCCCATAGTGAAGGAGAGCCTTGCTGGAAGTCCCAAGGTCCCTGGGCAAGAAGCATCCCAAACCCAATTTGAGGATCACTAGGAAATTAAGAGACACCCCTCCCCCCTACAACAACAGCTACCCAGGGTGTGCATGCAGATCAACAAAGCCCTGATAAATCATCAAGGGATTTGAGGTCTTTGCTTCTGGCCTGGTTCTTGCTTCCAGGGTGGCAGTCATAGATGACAGCAAGGCTGTCCATGCCCAACCAGAGGGTCAGCTGGCGGTCCATGGTTGAGCAGAAACAGGACGAGCAGTATCCAGTGGGCAGTAAATCTTAACTGGGTTAAATGGAAGAAAACATAACTCCTGAGCCGGAAAGCACAATCACTGTTCTGTTTCATGTCAGTAGGCCAGTATACAGTAGCCATAACTTGGTGTAAAAACAGATATATTCAAAGCTGGCCCTAGGATAAGAAATTAGGACTTTGCCTTAGGTGCTGAATTTAAAGGATCCTGACTTCAGAGGGAGTTGAAAACATTTGCCATCCCCTAGAAATACAGAGACTACAGCCTTTGGCACCTAGTTAGTAAGAATAATTAGTTAAGCTAGGAAGCTATAGGGCATACTGTAAATATCTCCCTGGATTCCTCCCTATCCTCATCTATTCAGCAGCCTGTTTGGGCATCAATTGTGTCCTGAGGTCTAGAGGTTTCTCTATTCATCCTCCATCAAAGATGTGTTTTCACATTTTCAAATAGGGAGAGCACTCAGTCGGGCAATCTGCCCTGGGCGGGTTTTCTGCTACTTGCCTTGGGGTGCAAAAATGCACATATACATTATATATATGTGTATATATATATATATATATATATATATATATATATACACACACACACATATTTATTTAGATTTTACAAATGCGAAAAATGCTGTTCTTGGAATAAAGAGGCATGCTTAAGAGAAAGCAAGCAGTTAGGATATGAAACAAAGTCCTTCAACTCCAAAACCACAGTTTCACATGCTGCCTCCTTGGAAAGAATAATACTTTTGAGTTTGTTAAGGTTTTATTTTAGGTTTGTTTTTTTTAATTCATCAATACAGAGATTGCCCCAGGGTGGATAAGTTTAACATACTCTAAGAAGGGCAAAGGTCATCCTTACAACAAAAGTAATAGAGGAGTTAAGAGAAAAAGATGTGTTTAACTCAAATCTGGAGATGAAAACCATGAAGGTGAGTTAAATGAGTTTGTACTAAAGAAGGAGATCAGAGGTTGAATTTGGGAAAGAAAAAATTGGGGGAAATTTGAAGAACCATCTTCTGGTCCAGTTCCTAGTCCAAGTGACAGGGGGAACAGAGGAAAGACAATTAAGGGGAATTTAAAAGGATTAATAGAGATTAAGGAAGATCAAAGGAGGATTAGAGAATAATACTAGAAGATGTAGACTCAAGCCCTGTAAGATGTGATAAATGCACTATTTAGTGAGTTCTCAAATTGATAAAAGTTCCTTTGTGGGTGGCACTAATTGGTGAAGGAACAGGACCTTGGTACAAGGTTGAAGGTGGGGTGAGTATGGCTGTCGGTAAAGCAGAATTGAGACAAAGGAGGAATGCAAGGGAGTTGTTACTAGGAAGTGATCATTTTTTTTAATTGACCAAAAGAACCTAAGGTTGAAGTATAATCACTAGTTGTTTTAAGAAATAAGAACAGAAATCTGAACCACTATGGATTGAGATATCTCCACAATAACTTGCCTTATGTGAATGATATTTATATTTTTGCCACAACTGAGTGAAAATCTGTATTCCAAAAATAACTGATTACACTCCTAGAGAAAGTGAGAGAATTCAAAGAATGCCTCTCTACTCTCCAGACTGCTGAGAAAAATGAATGGGTCATAGAATAGATGCAAGTCTTCAATGAGAAAAAGGAGTTTCTATGACGGAAGAGAGCCTTGAATCTTGTCAAGATGATGGAACAGGGAAGACTTGTACACAGAGGTTAAAGGGAAGAAAAGGGGCACATATATTTAGAGCTCAATCACAAATTCTGAATCATTAAGAAGAGAGAACACAAGTGATCAAGGGCAATTCTAAGACTTGTGATAGAAAATGCCATCCACACTGAGAGTAAAAGCTATGGAGTTACCTACTGGCAGAAAGACCGCAAATCCAAAGGCAAAGTATAGTTGGATAATTTAAGTCATTTGATCTGATTTTCATCAGATAATTTAAAAAAGAATTGATATTGTGGAGTCTGATAGACAAAAAAACCCCACTTTAGTGGCTAATGTAAATACTACCTTGTCATTTGGTGGATGTGACAAAGAGAAATGATCATCTAATAGTTGCTATTTCTGGTTAACAGAAAAAAAGTTTTTCAAACTTCAGTATTTTAGACTGAGTTTTCCTGATTCTTTCTTGGAGTGTGTTTTCTCTTACCCTAGCATTACACTTTCACTGTTTTTTGTGTTTTTATTCTTCATCTTTCTCCTTTGGTTCCAATTCTTCTTTCACATTACTAATATGAAAATAATTAAACATGATTATACATGTATAACCTCTCACTTATTATCATAGGGAGGAGGGGAAGAAGGAAGGGAAAAGAAGGAGATAGAAAAAAGTGGAACTCACAAAGTTTAGAAAAAATGAATGTTGAAAACTATCTTTCCATGTAATTGGAAAAAAATAAAATAAAATAAACATTCAATAAAAATTAAAAAAAAAGGTTTTAAAAAGGAGAGAACTGGATCTTCTACAGGGGCTGGGACCCTCCAGCCCTCAAACCATATCTGATTCACAAAATTATGTGGTCTGGTCCTGCCAAGACAACCATAGGAAGGACTAAATATTCAATAAATCTAAGAGCTTTTTAGGGATGAATTAAATTTTTACCAAATACAGCCTGTGAATGGTGTTATAAATATCCAAATGGTCTTTGTCCAAAAAAAAGTTTCCTCACCCCTGGTTTAGACCTTTGAAGAGTTAAACACCCCAAGAAAAGGAGCATTTTTTTTCATTCCTTTCACTGTATTTCTGATGCCCAGGATAATATGCACTACTTAGTAGGTGTGCTTAATAAACATTTATTTAATAAATGATTTGTGGATGAAATTCCAGTCATTATATCACTGATAGCAAGCTGGGCGAAAAACAGAACAATTTCACCCAGAATGGATTCCTCTGTTGGGCTGCTTTGGAAAAGTGTTACTGGGACAAAGAGGAATAGTATAGATCTGCAATTACAGGCAAGTGAGTAGTGATTGGAAATGATTACCCACTGGCAGAATGACTGCAAATCTCATGGCAAAGAGTAGTTGGATAATTTAAGTCATTTGATCTGATGTGTATTGGGTTATTGAAAGGGCTTGATATTGTGGAGTCTGAAAGACCCCTAAGAGAAAAACACTTTAGTGGTCAATGCAAATGCTACCTTGTCATTTGGTGGATTTGACAAGGAGAAATGCTCATCTAGTTGTTGCTATTTCTGGTTAACAGAAATAAAAAAGTTTTTCAAACTGCAATATTTTAGACGGATTTTTCCTGATTCTTCCATGGAGTGTGTTTTCCCTTACCCTAGCATTATGCTTTATTTCCTATTCATCATTCCCAGGAATTTTGCTAGGTTCATAGAATATAAGAATAATGAAAGAGAAAGCATTATCTAGTGTCCTAAATAGTTTGGAAGCTCCTTGTCTCCAATTAAATCCAATCCCATTAGCATTTATTAAATATTTACTAAGTGGGAGGCACTGTGCAATGCATCAGAATGGGGTTACAAGGATTACCTCACCCCCAGTGAAAAGTAAATATATTTGATAGTGTACCCAGGAAGATTCATTTTCATGAATTCAAATTTGTCTCAAAATTGGTGTGACCTTGGGCAAGTCACTTAACCTTGTTTGCCTCAGTCTCCTCCTCTGTAAAATGATCTGGAAAAGGAAATGGAAAACAGCTATAATAATTCTGCCAAGAAAACCCCAAACAGGGTCATAAAGAGTCAGATGGGACTGAAAAACACAGAACATCTTTGTTAGATAAGAATTTTTCTTGCAGAAGGGAGGAGAACCTAGAGAACATTGTGGACATTCACAATACCGTGAATTGATCATCCTTGATGGATGAAGCTCCTCTCAGCAGTTCAGAGAGCTAGGGACAACCTGGAAGACCTATTATGGATAATGTCATCCACATCCAGATGAGGAAAAACAAAACAAAACAAAACAAAAACACTACAAAATCTGAATGAACACTATGTTCACCTTTTAAAATTTTCTCTTAAGTGTTTCCTTGTTATCCCATAGTTTTTCTTTTCCCTTAGTCCTTATTCCTCATACAGAAAATGATTAATATATAAACATGTTAAATACAAATGGACATGTACAATGTTCACTAGTATGTTTGCCACTAAAGGCGGGGAGGTGGGAAGGAAGAAGAAAATTGTATAACTTATAAAAATGCATGTGGATGAATGTTGAAAAACTTTCATAACATGTAATTGGAAAAATAAAATATAAAATGAAAAATCAATTTAAAAAGAATGAATGAATCTTTAATCTTAAAAAAGTATCTTTCTTAACTGAAACAATCATAATAATCTGTGAATAACTCCTATGTACTTTCCTGCATCCATCAAAGATATTGAATAAGTAATTGGATCACATCCTGGCAAATTCTTACACAACCAAGATTCAAACAGCAGCTAAGCCTGAATGAGGAGGACCAGCATCCCAGGGTCAGTCAAAGCAAAGATATAGAGGAGAGAGAGTTGACATATCCCAGGGGTCCAGGGGGTCCTACAGATATCTCAGGTGAGAAGATATAGCTGAAGTCATTAAGTCACTTCCAAAAGAACTGTGAGTACTTCTAAGAAAAGATGCATTCTTTCCCCAATCTCTGTTGCTTATCAATCATCAGATTAGCAAATATATAATTTTGCTTCACATAAATGTTTCTGGTGACCCAAATTTTTCCTCAACCACAGAGAGTCGAAGGATTATCTAGTGATGTAAATGTTTATAAAGACATGATTTCTCCATTCACAAATCTCTCTAAAATGTTAGGAATTTTCCCAACTAGGAGTTTGGAGAAATTTTAATTGAAATCCTAACTTTTCATCTACAATAAACTCCTCAAAGCAGAAATAGATTGGGGATTTAGGGGAGAGGGTTGACAAATGGAATCGACAGTTCATTATAAAATCCCTTGGCTTAAAATAAGTTAGTTTCTGTCATTAACCAGGGATATAAAACCAAACCTTAACTGACCCCCCCTAAAACCTCTACTTCAGGACTTTTCTTCACCAATTCTATGTTTTAATTATTGCCAACTCCCAGTGAGGATAATTTATCTACCAACACAATTGTTAATCTGTCCATTTGTCCAAAGTCACCCTTCATATATGTATTTATAAACACAAATATAACATTCATTCTTTCATACGTACATACCTATAAACACATCTCAAAGTTAGGCTTTGAACCCAGGCTGTTCTGACTGACATCATCTCTAATAATGAAAGATATACTAATTTGAGGAGGGAATAAACACTAACTACCCAGAGGACCAAAATAGCATCCTGTAGTGGAATCTTTTTTTTTTTTTAGGTTTTTGCAAGGCAAATGGGGTAAAGTGGCTTGCCCAAGGCCACACAGCTAGGTAATTTAATTATTAAGTGTCTGAGACCAAATTTGAACTCAGGTACTCCTGACTCCAGGGCCTGTGCTTTATCCACTGCACCACCTAGCCACCCCCTGTAGCAGAATCTTAAAGAAAGTCAATAGGGATTCTTTTTTTGGGACTAGATATGGAAGGGATGTGGATCAGTCAAGCAAAGGCAGAAATGTGGGGATAACATGATGAGTTATGAGTGGGAATGAACAGGAAACAGATGAGGATGATCAAAACAAGCAACCCTGGAAAGACACAGTCTCTACTCTACAATGGAAAAGGAGGTCATGTCAAATAGCAGAAGTACACTTCCTGGATCCACTGTGCAAGAAATTCATCCCTAAGGATTTGCTCGCCATGGGACTAACAGGAGAAATAGATGGAGAGACCTCTCTCTAATCCCTTGGAGGAATTCGATATCTAAAGGAAAGAAACAGCCCCTGTGAAATTCAAAATATTAACCTAATTCATGGTAGAGAGCATATCCCTCAACAGTGGATATATCACTACCATTTTTTTGGATTTTCTTTTCTTTTCTTTTTTTACTTGGACCCATGATTTCAATAGGATAGGGTTTTCCTTCATGGAGAAATTCATGCAGAGTGAAAATTTGTTTTAATTATCATTTTAAAAAATTGCTCAGAACACTAAGAATTGGTGATTTTTTTTCATGGCCACCCAGCTAATATGTCTAATAGGCACCATTGAACATGGGTCTTCCTGATTCTGAGGCCAGCCTCTATCTATCCAACAAGATACTGCTTCTTATCACCATCGCAGGCAGTTTTTTTTTTTTTAGGTTTTTGCAAGGCAATGGGGTTAAGTGGCTTGCCCACCGCCACACAGCTAGGTAATTATTAAATGTCTGAAGTCACATTTGAACTCAGGTCCTCCTGACTCCAGGGCTGGTGCTCTATCCACTGTGCCACCTAACAGCCCCATCATCACAGGCAGTTCTAAATAACACACATTAAAAATGTCTACTATTGAACTCCATTTATAATGACATCTTTGCAGTAAAAAAAAATTACAAAAGTTCTCTTCTCCAGACAATATTCTTATAATCTCCCTCACAGGGGAGGGAATTGGGGCAGGGGCAAAGGGGAAGAACTAAATTGCTAGTATTTATCCTTTGTTCTCTAAGAGGACCAATGATATTATGAGAATAACTTCTTGGCTTGTGAATGATTTGGATTTGAGTGGGACAGAACTATGCAAAGTCATCAGAGTTCATTGTCAAGACAAAAGTAGAGATGGCTGGCAATTACTTAGCAAACACCTAACTAGTATATAACTAAAACCTTAGTAAAAGGAAAAAAAAAATCAGAAAAATAAAGCAAAGAAATTATGTTGATCATTTTGCACTGAAACTTTACAATCTAAAAATGCACAGTTTAAAGGTCCTGGAAAGGCAGTTGACATAATAAAATAAATGGCTGAATGAAAGGATCAGAGTTCAAATCCTGACTTTGTTGCTTGGTGTTTGTTTGGCTTTGGGCAAGTCATCCAAATTCCTTGTATCTTAACTGCTGGGCTTGATACTGACTTTGAGGTACATTTCAACCAGTAATTCTTTAATCCAGCCTCAGACACTTAATAATTACCTAGCTGTGTGGCCTTGGGCAAGCCACTTATCCCCATTGTCTTGCAAAAACCTAAAAAAAAACTGCCTGTGTTGGTGAAAAGAAGCAGTATCTTGTTGGATAGACAGAGCCTGGCCTCAGAATCAGGAAGATCCATGTTCAAATGGTGCCTATTTAGTTGTATACTATTTGGGTGTTATATATCATAAATCTATAAATCTATGGTATATTTAAGTGACAAAATGATTGTTCCCTTCAAAAAGTTCCAGACCTGAAAAAAGATGAACACCTATAGTGGGCAACATGCTATCTCTTCATTTCCTATTTCACTGACTGGTTGTGGAGAAAAAAGGACCCTCATTCAGTAGACATTTTTGGGACTGGAAATATAGATACATTCAATGGGTCTAATATAATGGTAAGTGGTTTTTGGTTGGTTGATTAATAAGGTTTTTTTTTTTTTTCAGTGGGAATGGACTTCCAATGGCTTCATAACTCTCATAACTCTATACTCACGGTGACATGTATATTTAGATTACTGTGCCTCAATATAGAACTGTAATCTGTGGTCCTAAAGTAGACGGGCTTTTCTAAGTTCCTGTTAATTAGGGGCAGCTACGTGATACAATGGTCTTAGAGTCAGGAAGACTCATTTCCCTGAATTCACAAATCTGTCCTCAGATACTTTTTCGCTGTGTGACCCTGGGCAAATAACTTCACCTTGTTTTTCTCAGGTTCCTCATTTGTAAAATGAGTTAGAAAAAAGAAATGATGAACTATTCTAACATATTTGCCAAGAAAAGTCCAATTGAGATCACAAAAAATCAGGCACAACTTAAAAAATAAACTGAACAATAACATTGGTATTAATTAGACCCTTGAATTAGATGAAGAAGGGAGAAAGGAGTAAGGGGAGGGGCAGATAAATGGCACAGTGGATACAGCACCAGTGCTGGATTCTGGAGGATTTAAGTTCAAATTTGACCTCTGACAATTACTGGTTATGTGATCATTTAACCCACTGCCTACCCCCCCCAAATAAAAAGATATGGGGAAAGGAAGGGAATAGAGGCAAAAGAATAACGTAAATAGAAATGACCAAGAGTTTAGAATGAACAAAGAAATAATATATAACTGAGTTCCTCAATTGTCTCTTATTCCTTTCACTTCTATCAAGAGATAATATAAAATTTCAAGGACACTTGAGCGCCAAGGGGGCAGGGTACAGGAAGTACTACAGTAGAGCTCCCCCAAAATTCCCCTCCAAAAATCTTCAATAATTATTATCAAATTCTTGAGGGTCAAAGCTAACAAAAAAATCAAGGGAGGGAGGTCAGGAGGAGAGATGTATGATCCAGGGGAAAGGTTGACCCAGAGTATATGTAGTGGTAATAACAACTATGGACTTTGTAAATAGGGACAGTAGCAGCAGCAGCTTTAGGAACTCTGAGCCCAGATAAAGTAAAAGGATTGGGCATCTGTTTAAGAAAGAGATTACAGGCTATCCCTGTGCTAGCTCTAAGTTCCAAGAGAGATGCTGTTTGCTACCTCCACTTCTGGCTACTACCATTTCTGCCTCCTCTACAGTTCCAGGGTAAAAACAGGTGGGGGACTGAAGTGCTCTGAGGAGCAACATCATTTGGAGAGAGGAATCCACTATCATTCCTGGGTAGGGACAAGACTACATCTCCTCTCAGGTCACAAAACCGTGTAATTACTAACAACTTTCAAACCCCTAGAATTAGCTGTGAAAACGGCAGCATGAAAAAGCTTAATGACTGAGACAACCACCCTCATCCCCACCAAGAGAGTGGAGCCCAACTTCAGTGTCCACTGAAGAAAAGAATTAAAAAAAAAAACAGAATTGACCAGATGGGAAAAAAACAGGTATAAAAGCTCACGGAAGAAAATAATTCATTAAAAATCAGAATTAGGAAATTTGAACCTACTCTCCAAGAGATACTAGATAAATGATAAAATGGGGGCAACTGGTTGGTGCAGTGGATAGATTGCTGGTTCTGGAGTCAGGAGAACATAAGTTCAATTCTGGCCTCAGACACTTATTACTTGGCTGTGTGACTTCTTAACCCCATTGACTTGCAAAAAATGAAATCAAAAACAAAACTCCAAGAAACAATAAAACAAAGTTTAAAATGACCAAAAAAAATGAAAAAAAAAAAACTGTGAAATATCTCACTGGAAAAACAATGTGACATACAAAGTAGATTGAGGAAAAATAATTTAAGATTTATTGGACTAGATATGAAAGGGGTGGAGCCAAAATGGCCACAGGAGGACAGGCTTTCCCAGGAACTCTCTCCAAAATATTTCAAAAACTTTAAAATTCTGACTCTAAATTTTTGAGTGAGATCCAATTCTCTAGCCCTGGAAGATCATGGGAAGGCTGTGTTCCATGGGGTTGGAGGGGGTGGCAGTGCAGCCAGGATCATCTTGCTGGAGTGAAGTAACTCCAGCCTTCGGAGAACAGGCCGTGGGGTACCTGGGTTCCTGGGAGTGCTGGCTCCTGGCAGCAGAAGGAGTTTCATGACCTGTCAACCCAGCACAACTTGGAAGATCGGTGAGGAATCCTCTGCCAGAGCCAAGTGGGAGCCAGTATGGCCCTCAGGACAGACCATATCCCAAGAAATGGAAACAGGCCCATGTAGCCACCCAGCAGGGAGCCCCCTTACAGCTGTTTACAGAGTTCTCAGTCCACAGAAGGTGGGTGGGTGGGTGGAGATCTCTCCTCTGTTCCTAGACAGGACTCTTGAGTTTTGTCCCTATTCAGACCCTGGTCATAGTCTGGGTCCCCATACCACCATAGTAGAGCAGGGACCCTCCTTACAGCTCCAGGGCAGAGGGTTGTACTTGTGATCATCCATAGACCAAACACAGGCCAGGAGAGTGGTCTGAGCCTCTTATAAGACCTTGAAGGAACTTGAGGTCCTTGCAGGAGTGCCCCAATAATACTCAAAAGCTTGGAAAGCACCTCAAAACCAGGGTACAGACTAGGGAAATGAGTAAACAGAAAAAAGGAACCTGATCATAGACAAATACTTTGGTTCCATGAAGGATCAAAATACACACTCAGAAGATGACAAAGTACAAGCTTCTGTATCCAAAACCACCAAGAAAAATAGGAATTGGGCTCAGGCTATGGCAGAGTTCAAAAAATATTTTGACAATCAAGTAAAGGAGGTAGAAGAAAAATTGGAAAGAGAAATGAAAATGATACAGGAAAATCATGGAAACAAAGTCAGCAGCTTAGTCAAGGAGATCCAAAAAAATCTGAAGAAAACAATATATTAAAAACCAGTTTAGGATCAATGGAAAAAGCAGTCCAAAAAAGTTATCAAAGAGAATACTTCCAAAAGCATAATTGAGCAGAAGGAGAAGGAGATAATAAAGCTCTCTGAAGAAAACAAATCCTTCGAATGTAGAATGGAGCTAAAAGAAGCCAATAAAACAATACCAAAAGAATGAAAAACTAGAAGAAAACATGAAATATCTCATTGGAAAAACAACTGACATGGAAAACAGATCCAGAAGAGACAATTTAAAAATAATTGAGCTACCTGAAAGTCATGATCAGGAAAAAAGCCTTGACTACATTTTTAAATAATTTTTTATGGTGAAAAGTGCTCTGATATCCTAGAAACAGAGGGCTAAATAGAAATTGAGAGAATCTACTGGTCTCCTCCAGAAACAGATCCAAAAAAATAACCACCATGAATATTATAGACAGGGTCTACAATTCCCAAGTCAAAGAGAAAATATTACAAACAGTCAGAAGGAAACAATTCAACTATTGTGGATCTATAGTCAGGATCATACAGGACTTAGCAGTATCAACATAAAGACTCATAGGGATTGGAATATAATATTCTGGAAGGCACAAGGCTTGGAATGCAACTGAGAGTCCACTACCCAGGAAAAACTGAACATCCTCTACCAGGGTAAACAATGGACTTTCAGTGAAACAGGGAATTTTCAAATGTTCCTGCTAAAAATAGCAGAGCTGAACAGAAAGTTTGATATTCAAGTACAGGACTCAGGTGAAGCATAGAGAGGGTGGAAGAGAAGGGTAAATTATGAGGGACTTAATGATGATGAACAGTATATATTTTTGCATGGGAAGATGATAGTGATAATACTCATATGAACCTTCTCATTTATTATAACTGTTAGAAGGAGCTTATATAGATAAGGCACAGGAGGGAGATGAATATTAGGTTACTATATAAAGATAGAGTCAATGGGTGAAAAGGGAAATGTACTAGGCTAAGATATTTCATGTAAAACAGTCAAGGAAAAGCTTTTGCAACGATATGGAAGGGGGGTGGTGATGGGGCATGAGGGAGTCTTCATTCTCATTAGAATTGGCTCAGAGAGGAAACAACATACATACTTAATAGGGTAGAAAAATCTAAAGGAAAATGGAGAGAAAGGGGAGGGGAGAAAGGAGACAGAAGGAGGGGAGGAGCAATGCCATGGAACCACAATGAGGATCACACAAGATTTAATATCCAACAGTAAAAAAAGGAGAGGGCTTGGAATATGATGTTCTAGAAGGGAAAGGAGCTATGATTATAACTAAGACAAACCTACTCTATAATCCTTCAAAGGGAAAAAATCGATATTTAATGAATTAGAGGACTTTCAAGGACTCCCTTATAAATATATGAATGAAATGAATGAATTAATAAATCTGACTTTCAAATATAAGACTCAAGGGAAGCATTAAAAAGGTAAATATAAAAACATCATAAGGGACTAAATAAGGCTAAGTTATTTACATTGATTCATGAGAAAATTATATATAGATAGATTATATACAATTACATATAACATATATAACTAATAAATACGTTATCATTGCTAGAGTAGTTAGAATGAATCTATATAGACAAAAGACAAGACTGTTAGCTGATTAAGTTGGGATGAGGTCAAAAATGGAGGGGAACAATGGGAGAAGGAAATGAAGGAAAGAATAGAAAATATTTCACATAAAAGAGGCATGTAAGGAAGAACTTTTACAATAGAAGTGAACAATGGAGGGAGGGAAGGAAGCAATTAATGCTGAAACCTTACTCTCACCTGCACTGGTGAGGAATTTAATGAGGAATTGAAGTGTGTGAGTCTCTTTCCCCCCCTTTGGATACAGAAATCTATCTTACCCAATATGGAAGTAAAAAAAAGGAAAAGGATAAAGAGAGGGCAGATTAACAGAGACAGTAATCAAACAACAGACTTTTGAGGAGGGGCAGGATAAAAAGAGAGGGCAGATAATAAAATAGGATGGAAGGAAAGTTAGCCATTTTAACTGTGAATAAGATGGATTCAGCCATAAAATTGATACCAGAATGAATTAGAAACCAGAAATTAATGACAAGAAACACACAAAATACAACAGATATCTGCAGACTTGAATAAGCGGTTGGTGGTGCAGTCTGGCTCAGACAAAGCAAAAGCTACCACCGAGCTAATTAAAAGAGAAAAATCAGGAAAACTATATTTTACTGAAACAGACAATGAATTAAAAATCAAAACTAAACATAAATGTGAACTGGAAAAACAGTCCAGATTCTCAATGGGAAAAGTTCGACAAGTTACAGGAGGGAATAGCAAAGCTACAGTACCAGCTTGTACCTGGTACCTTGACTTTTCCCCACTCAGGACCGGATGAAGCTAATGATAAAATAAATGAGAAGTGAGGGAGATGAATACAATCTAAGAAAAGTCAGAAATGACAGCCCTGTGTGGGGAACTGGATGAGAAGGGCAAGGGAGTGTACCTTTGTTCTCTGGTGTCCATGGCACCATCCGACACGCTGACGGAGGAGCCGAGGCCTGGGTGAACTCCGAGGGGGGCCTCAGGACAGTACCAGGCTCTGCCACACTTAGGCCGGCCCTGGGGATGGGTGGGGGGCAAGACGTGAAGGGAGGAGAAAAGTGAGGATCACAATGGTCCTCTGGGAGGAAGAAGTGCCGGCTGACTGAGAGGCGGGTGACCACTCCCCATCCAGCTGGGCTGACTTTCTCTTTGCCCGCCCCCTATCCCCCTCCCCAACCTTTTTTTTCCCTCCCTTCCCCTCCACCTGGTTCTTCCAGAGTTCTGCCCCTCTCTTGATGCAAGCCCAGTTTCCTCTGCAGGAGGGTCATTTCCCCGTCCAGGTGCAGGGGGCTTAGATGACTTGAGATGGAGAAGTGATTTTGCTTAGTCCTCCATTTTCCCTGGCTCCATCTCCTCTTTTCTTTCTTTCTTTTTGTCTTTCTTGTCAGCATCTCTGCATCTATCTTATTTTTGGAAAAATCCTTTGATTAAGCATGACTGAATTCTGGCTTATATCAGCTCCTGGGGATAAAACCTGTCAGCAAACTTGGGAGAAACTACAGGCAGCAACCACCAAAAGTAATCTCTCTACTAATACAAAATTCAACATTCCTGAATTAAAGCTTGGCACACTGGATGTTTTGGTTGGATTATCAGACGAATTGGAAAAACAGGACTTATTTTTGGAGATACTTGTTAGGGAAATGGCTCGATGCATGGCTGATGTACTAGAGGACACTGAATCTAAAGTCGGAGAAAACTTATTGGCTGATGGAGTTGACTTTGTTACCTATGTAACAAAGTTCCAATGGAATATGGCCAAATATCCAATCTCAGAGTCCATGAAAAATATTAGTGAAATGATTGCCAAGGTAAGCGGACAAATTAGCAATGAATTAAGGGCTCGAAAATCTTCCTATAATGACCTGAAATCAAATCTTCATGCTTTGGAGAAAAAGAATACAGGAAATTTATTAACTAGAAGTCTAGTAGGAATTGTAAAGAAAGAGGATTTTGTCATTGATTCAGAATATCTAATCACATTATTGGTGGTCATTCCAAAGGTAATCCACAATGACTGGGTTAAGCAATATGAAACACTGAGTGAGATGGTGGTCCCAAGGTCTAGCAACATCATATCAGAGGACCAAGACAATTACCTGTGCAATGTCACCTTGTTTAAAAAGACAATGGACGACTTTATAAAGAAAGCCAGAGAAAAGAAGTATATTGTCCGTGATTTTCAGTATGATGAAAAGCAGATAAAAGCAGAGAAAGAGGAGTTGGCCCGAATCTCCACTGACAAGAGGAAGCAGTTTGGACCACTAATTCGGTGGCTGAGAGTGAATTTCAGTGAAGCTTTTGTAGCATGGATTCATGTGAAAGCATTAAGAACTTTTGTTGAATCTGTTTTAAGATATGGATTGCCAGTGAACTTCCAGGCAATGCTACTTCAGCCAAACAACAAAACCATGAAGAAACTGAGAGAGGTGTTGTTTAATATGTACAGACACCTGGACGGTAGTTCCACATCTTCTGTTACTCTTCCTACAGATATTCCAGGTATAAAGTTCAGTGAACAAGAATATTATCCTTATGTATACTACAAGATTGATTGCCAACTATTGTAATTAAAGTAAAAATGGTCCTCAATATTGACAATTCTATCCCAGTGTTGAAGTATATAAACTGGAACAATATTGAAGTATTCCTAGACTTTTAACTCTCTATTAACACAATACTTATTCTTATTCCCTTTCTTTAGGTGAATTTTCCCAGAGTGATCCATGTCTTTCCAATTTAAAAAGAATATACTATTACTTTTCATTGATCAGATCTGTAAATGTGTACTAAAAATTAGTTTATTTATAAACAAGTGCATATGTTTTAAAAAGTTTTCTTCATTAATAATATAGCATGAACATTATTAATACCTGCAGATGAGAATAAAATTAGGTATGTTGTGGTGGATGTAACTTCTCTGAAATTTAAGTCAGAGAGTCAGGAACTAACATCACTTTATAGTTTTTACTAGTTATGGCTGTATTGACTTTATTGAACCATTGGAACTTCAATAGTTTTAAATTTCCTGAAATCAAAATTATCCATTTTGCTACATGTGATCTCTCTCTCTCTCTCTCTCTCTCTCTCTCTCTCTCTCTCTCTCTTTTCCATATAATCTAACATTTCAGATATATATATATATATATATATATATATATCTGAAAGGTAAATTTTCCATGCACATTAGAGTCTTTATTATATATTGCAAGTGGTAATCTGCCTTCTATTTAATACGTTTGCTTTCCATAGATTATTTTACTATGCCAAAATTACCTCATAATACCTAATGGATATTTATAGCTGACCACCAAACTTTTGGGATCCTTAAATGAATGAGAATTAGTTCTAACTATAAATAAAAATCTAACACAAATAAAAAAAATAAAAATTACTTTCTATTAGCATATAAAGTTCACAAGCAAATGTAGAAAAACAGAAAGATTAAATACATCCTTTCCAGACCATAATGCAAAACAAATTACATTTAATAATGGTCTTGGAAGCCTAGGTTAAAAATCAATTGGAAATTAAATTAGTAGAAAAAAGAAAAATTCATAAAAAAATTTTCATTAAAGATAATAATCACGTATGGATATTCAAGCAATATTTAAGGGAAATGTATATCTCTAAACACATTTAGAGAGAGAGAGTAAAACAATCGTTTCAAATTCCTTCTATAAAATAAATATGGTTTTGCTATTTGAACCAAGAAGAACAAAAATAAGGAAAAGATAATCAGACCAATTTTCCTAGTGAAAACTGAAACAAAATTTTAAATATACTATCAAGGAGATTACAGCAATAACAAAGAACCTATACCATGAGTAGATGGGATTTGTACAAAGAAAGGAATATTAATTCAAAATTAGGAAAACTGTTAGCAAAATTGATCATATCAATGACAAGCAATAAAAATCATATGACTGAAACATCCTTTTGGCAAAATTCAATATACTTTCCTATTAAAAACACTAGAAAGTTTATAGCTAAATGGAGTTTTCCTTAAAATAAATAGTTTCTATTTAACCTATAAACAAGCATTATTTCTAAGGAATATAAATCAGATGCCTTCTCAATAAGATCAGGGGTGAAGAAAGAGGTCCATTATCACCACTATTATTTATTGTTCTTTTTTAGAAATGTTAGCAAGAGTAATAGGACTAGAAAAAGAAAATGAATAAGAATAGGCAACAAAAAATAAAACTATCACTCTTTGCAGATGATATAAAAGCATTCTTAGAGAACCCTGGAGAATCATTTAAAAACTCTGTTGAAACAATTAACAATTTTAGAAAAGCTGCAGAAGATAAAATAAAACCCATATAACTCATCATCATTTCCTTGTATTATCAACAAGGGACCTTTCAAATAGGAAAAGATGGAAAGAGAAATTCCACTTAAAACAACAGCAGACAATACCTGCCAAGTCTAAGCTAGAGACTATATGAAAACAATTATGAAACTTTTCACACAATGACAGATCTGAACAATGGAAAAATATTGGGTATGCTGAATGAACATAATAAAAATAACAACTCTGTCTAAATTAATTTGCTCATTCAGTCCCCATAACAACTATCAAAGATTTAATTTATAGAGCCACAAAAATTACTAAAATTCATCTGGAGGAAGTCAAGGTCACTAGTATCAAGGGAATCAATAAAAAAATGTGAATGAAAATGGTTTAGCAACATCAGATTTCAAACTATATTACAAAGCTATAACCATCAAAACTATGTGGTATTGATTGAGAAATAGTGTTAGATAAATGGAATAGACTAGTTTTTAAATTCAAAGCAGTAAATGACCAAATAGCCTATTATTCAATAATCCTAAAGAGCCAAGATCTCATCATTTCACAAATTTTGAGAAAATCAGAAAGTCATTAGACAGAAACTAGGCACAGAACAACATCTCCCACTATTTACCAAGATAAGGTAAAAAAGGGCAGGGAAGCATCTTTCAGATATATAGATAAGGTTATATAGAATTTATGGTCCAATGAGAGAGAGAGAGAGAGAGAGAGAGAGAGAGAGAGAGAGAGAGAGAGAGAGAGAGAGAGAGAGAGATCGAGAGATCACTTGGAGCAAAATGGATAATTTGATTTTAGGAAATTTAAAAGATTTTACAGAAATAAAGCCAATGCAAACAAAATTAAAAGAAAATCAGGCAGGAGAGGGAATTCCTTCCATTTTTCTGAAAAGGGCCTTATTCCTCAAATATATGTAGAACCAAGTAGGATAGGAGAAGTTTTCAAAAGAGAAAAGTAAAGTTTTCAAAAATCACGTAAAAAAAACATTCTAAATCACCATTGTTTAGGAAACAAAAGTACATTAATACAACTCAAATACCTCATATCCCATTTGCTTATATACCAAATGCATCATTTTGGTATCATTTAACATAGCTCCTCACCAATTCCCAGGAATGGTGATTGGCCATGGTATTCTTGTAGCCAATCTTGGATTGTCTTAGTTGGAGGAGGCCCAAACTGATGTTCAGCAGCATCATTACCATTGACTTTGGAAAACCATATCCCTTTGAATTTGAATTTAGCACTGGATGAAAATCTTTTCTGTGGCATTTCTGGGAAGAACGTGGCAAAACATAACATAATATACCAATAAAAATACAAAACAATTAGTGCAAAGACACAAAGTGAGACAAAGTGGGAAATGTAAGTTAAAAAACAAATTTACAACCACAGTATAAGCTATTCCCAGTTTTTATTCCCCAAATTTTCTTAAAAGGGTACATCTTATTCACTGGGAAATATGGTAATTTTTAAGTCTTTCAAAGTTTAAAATTCTTCCTATTCCTGAATTAGTTCAGAAAGACCTCTGTGTTATGGACTCAACATTCTCCCTTTTACCTTATTTCTTCTGTTCACTTTAATTAGCTGCCCTTATCTGATTATTCACCCATCTTTACCCTTATCCAATCCTTTATTTTATTGGCTTATTAAATGGCTACTATAAAGGTGAACAGAATCTTCTACTTTCAGTCTAAACACAAGAAAGCATGTTTCTGAAAATCAATAGAAATCTAGGATTTCTTCCTACATTGTTAAAATGTGTTATTTGTTAACAATGAGCAATAGAGCCATGTTCCAAACAAAAGGAGGAACATGTGCTATTGCATTGACTATGGTTTTTAAAAGACAAGGGGAAATTATACATGCTTCAGTTTTATGTAATATTGACTTAAGGTTGTCCTTTGCCCACTCCACTTCTTAGCAGTTCTGATTGCCTAGTGGACTTCGTCTCTTTCTGACCTCTACTGACCCTTCAGGAATCATTTTCTTGTATAAAAAAAATGGGGTTATGCTACTGGTGAAGTCTTTAAGATACTCCTTAAATTTACTTTGAGTAGTTACACCAAAATGGCAAATAATCTTACAGTTGGCAAACCTTTTACATTATGCCTTTATTTTCCATAACATTTGATATACATAGAGGTTTACAAAGAGTTCTAATTGTTCTAATATCTGAAATTTATGCAACTGATAAGTACTAATATAACTGAAGTACTTCCTTGTAGCATTTGGGGTTCACAGTGAGAATGGGAGAGAAACTACTGAAAAGAAATCCCTTATTTTCAATTTCCAGTTTGTGGCACAATTTCCTTCTTAAACAGGGTGTTCAAAAGCTCACCTTACCATTATTAATGTTCTGATGTGACACCAAAGGCAGGTTTGAATCTTAATCCTAAAACTGTGTTTTAATCAGTATAGAGAAGTTCTGGTTATGGAACACCTTCCACTGATACAGGAAAACAACTTTGCTGTAACTTATTGTCTCAGAAATGTTCCTGGGCCTGAAGAAAGGATACAAAAATGCATCTTCCTCCCTTCTTTGATGAGGTTGGGAATTACTGGCTTGTACTACTGTATATATTATTTTATTCAATTATTATTTTGCTTAGATTCACCAAAGCTTTTGTTCTCTTTTATTTTTCATTCTTGGTTATATGGAATGAGGTTTGGCATAGGATTAATAGGGAATATATTGGGAAATAATGGAGAAGAAAAAACTTAAGATACTAATGTAATTTTTTTTTACATTTGCTAGGGTATTGAGATATATTGAGTGATTTTAGGATAAGGGAAGCAGTAACTGTCAGAATCAGGACTTGAATTAAGATTTTCCTGGTTCTAGGATTAACCATCTGTTCTATATTACATGAAGGCTTCCTTGGATTAGAACACCTAGCATTTAAAATCTTTCTTGTGAACTACTTCTTTGTATATCAATATATCCTTAGTTAATTTATAGGATCCTACCTAGCATATATGAAAGAGGGATAGAAGCTGTATTTTTGATTTCACTAATAAAGGGAACTCCCAAGTGAAAACATCCCCTTCTACCAATGCATATGGGCACTTTTTCTGAAAGAATCCAGTCATAGAAAATTGCCTCCTGCAATAATTACCTGCCAAATATGTGGGAAAAGCAACTGGAGAGGTGAAGAAGAGCAAAGATGGTGGCATGAAGCTAGGAAGCTCCCAGAGCGCATCACTAGAAAACATTAAATGAAGCCTCTGAACAGTCCCTAAAGTGACAGAAAGCACAAAAAATGCAGTGAAACAAGTTCTCAACTCAAGATATGATGGAGGAATGCTAGAAAAGATAAGTCTCAAATGGGTAAAAGGTAACTTTATCCCAGCATAGCAGGGACAGCTGGAAAGCCAGGGAGGCTCTTAGCCATAGCGTAGCTCAGTACCCATTCAGTAAGTCAGTGGTATAGTGAGCCAGCAGGGAGGGTCCTAACCCAGCTTGGAACTCAAAGTTTCAACTCAGTAACAGCCAGAACTGGATCAGGCAATCCTAAAAGAGGGTACAAACCAAGAGCACTTAAAATACCATAGGCAACCTAGGCAACACCATAGGCAAGCATTAAGCCAAGGACCAGAACTCTGGACTCTAAAACAAAAAGTCTAGGATTATACCCCCTCCCATTCTGCAGGAGTAAGTTCAACTATAAAAATGAACAAAACAAAAAAAAAAACAACAACCAAAAGAGCACTAACCATAGATAGGTATTATTCTGACAAAGACAATAAAAATACTATCATAATAGGAAAGTAGTGACAAAATGCTTACATATGAAGTGAGAAAGGGGTTTATAAACTAATCTCAAATCCAAAAGGACATCTTGGAAGAACTGAAAAGGAAGAAAAATTGAGAAAGGAAATAAATGAGAGTCATACAGGAAATTATGAAAATTAGAGAAATCAACTCCTGTTAAAAATAAATTTGATTGAACAGAAAAGGAATATTTCCTTTAAAAGTAAAAATGGGGGTAGCTAGGTGGCTTCCTTGGATGAGAACACCTAGCATTTAAAATCTTTCTTGTGAACTACTTCTGTTGTATATCAATAAATCCTTAATTTATAGGATCCTACCTAGCATATATGAAAGAGAAATAGAAGCTGTATTTTTGATTTCACTAATATAGGGAACTCCCAAGTGAAAACATTTCCTTCTACCAATGCATGTGGGCACTTTCTCTGAAAGAATCCAGTCATAGAAAATTGCCTCCTGCAATAATTACCTGCCAAACATGTGGGAAAAGCAACTGGAGAGGTGAGGATAAAGCACTGGGCTTGGAGTCAGGAGTACCTGGGTTCAAATCCGGTCTCAGACACTTAATAATTACCTAGCTGTGTGGCCTTGGGCAAGCCACTTAACCCCATTTGACTTGCAAAAATCTAAAAAAAAAAAGTAAAAATGACCAATTGGAAAAAAAGAACATAACATTAAAAATAGAATTGACCAGCTGAAAAAGGAATGAAATTCATTAAAAAGTAAAATTAACCAACTGGAAAGAAAGCACTGAAACTAGCTTAAGAAAACAAAACTCTTAAAAGTAGAATTGGACAAATGAAAACTGATGACTCTTTCAGAGACCAAGATTCCATCAAACAAAATCAAAAGCAGAAAAAGTAGAAGATGTTAACTACCTCTTAGGAAAAGCAACTAATCTGGAAAATAGATCCAGAAGAGATAATTTAAGAATTATTGGTCTACTTGAAAGTCGCAATCAGGATAAGAGCCTAGACAATATCAGGTAAGAAATTATCATGCCAAACTGCCCTAATATAGAACAAAAAGATAAAGTAATCTTTTAATTATAATCACCCCCCATATTATATATAATGGGGAAAAAGTGGCAGCATTTCCAATAAGATTATGTATGCAACAAGGATGCCCATTACCATCCCTATTATTCAGTATTTTATTAGAAATGTTGACTTTCACAACATTTTAGTAATAAGTCCTTTATCAGAAACACTAATCTTGGCTGCATTGGTTTTGTTTGGGTAAATTATTTTTTGCTTTAGCAATAATAGAAGAACAAGAAATTGAAGGAATTAGAATTGGCAATCAGGAAATAAAGCTCTCACTCTTTGTCTATGATGTGATGGTATAATTGGGGACCTCATAAATCAACTAAAAACTACTTGGCACAATTAGCAACTTTAGCAAAAGTGTAGAATATAAAATAAAATCATATAAATCATTTTTTTCTATATATGACCAACCAAAGAGCAAGAGATAGAGAAATTTCTTTTAAAGTACACGAGGATGTCATAAAATCCTTGGAAATCTACCTGCTAAGAGAGACTCAGAAACTATGTGAATACAATTACAAAACACTTTTTACAAAAAAAAAAGGTCAAATATAAGCAATTTCAAAAAATGTCAATTTCAGGGGAGTGGCTATAGGTGGAGCAATAGATAGAGCACCGGCCCTGGAGTCAGGAGTACCTGAGTTCAAATCTGACCTCAGACACTTAATAATTACCTAGATGTGTGGCCTTGGGCAAGTCACTTAACCTCATTGTCTTTTTAAAATCTTAAAAAAATGTCAATTCCTCATGGTTAGGCTGAGCTAACATGAAAAATATTACACCTCTACCTAAATTGAATTACTTATTCATTGCCATATCAAACCATTACAGAACTAGAAAACAGTCACAAAATTCATATGTCAAAAATTAGGCATAGACCAATAACTCACAATCTATACCAAGATAAGGTTGAAATAGATACAGGATTTAGATATAAAGGATGTCATCATGGGCTAATTAGGACAATAAGAAATAGTTTATCTGGGATCTAAGGAGAGGGGAGAAATTCCTGACCAAATAAGAGATAGAGAATATCCTAAGTTACAAAATAGATGATTTTGACTGCATTAAATTTAAAAAATAATTTAATTTCCCAAACAAAACCAATGCAGCCAAGTTTAGTGTTTCTGATAAAGGTCTTATTACTGAAATGTTGCTAAAGCTAACTTTTATTTTTTTAGGTTTTTGCAAGGCAAATGGACTTACGTGACTTGCCAAGGCCACACAGCTAGGTAATTATTAAGTGTCTTAGGCCAGATTTGAACCCAGGTACTCCTGATTCCATGGCTGGTGTTCTATCCACTGTGCCAACTAGCTGCCCCAACATTTCTAATAAAATACTGAATAATAGTAATGGTAATGGGCATCCTTGTTGCATACATAATCTTATTAGGAAATGCTGCCAGTTTAACCTCATTACATATAATATTTGCTAATGGTTTTAGATTGACACCACTTATCATTTTAAGTAAAATTCAATTTATTCTTTATATTCTCTAGTGATTTTAATAGGAATATTTTGTCAGAGTCTTTTTCAGCATCTACTGAGATAATCATATGATTTCTGTTCATTTTGTTATTTGGTCAAAGGATATGAGTAAGCAATTTCCAGATGAAGAAATTAAAGATATCTATAAAAATAACTTAAAATGCTCCTAAACATTATGCAAATGCAAAATAGAATGCAAATTAAAACAACTATGATGGCTAAGATGGCACAAAGGAAAATGATCAATGTTGGAGAGGATAAGGAAAAACTGGAATATTAATACTTTGTTGCTAGAGTTGTGAACTGATTCAAATATTCTGGAGAACAATTTGAAGCTATGCTCAAAGGGCAATAAAATTATGAATATTCTTTGATCCAGTAATATTACTATTAGGTCTATATCACATAGAGATCATAAAAAGGGAAAAGACTCACAAGTATAAAATATGTATTGCAAATCTTTTTATTGTGGCAAAGAATTGGAAATTGAGTGGATACCCATCAATTGGGGAATGGCTGAACAAGTTATGGCATACGTATGTTCTGGAGTGCCATTGTTCTATATGAAAACATGAGTGGCTGGACTTTAGAAAAGCCTGGAAAGACTTGCATGTACTGATGCTGAGCAAGGGGAGTAGGAGAACACTGTTTACATTAATAGCAATATTATGAGATAGATCACCTCTAATGGACACAATCCTCTCAATAGTTCAATGATCAAAAAATGTCCTTGAGGGACCTATTATGGAAAATGACATTTGCATCTAGGAAAAAAATAAAACTATGGAATCAGTATGGAAAGAAAAACATGCTATGTTTACTTTTCAATTTTTTAATGTCTTCTCTTTCTCATGATTTTTCCTGATTAGTTCTAATTCCTCTTTCACAAAATGACCAATATGAAAATAGGTTAAACATGATTATACCTGCACAACTTTTACCATACTGTTCTCTACTATGGGGAGAGGGGAGGGAAGGGAGGGTGAAGGAAAAATACAACTCATAAACTGGCAAATGGATGAATGTTGAAAACTACCTTTGCATGTAATTGAAAAAATAAGTAAAATAAAATGAAGAGGAAAAAGGAATAAAACAATGTATATATCAGAGTCAAAATTTTCCTGGCTTCAAGAGAAGTTTTCTTTACTTCAGGATATCAAGTTGATTCTGCTCATGAGTGTCACAATAAATGTTTGTTGAATAATTGATTGATCCCACTTCTTAGTATTTATCTATTACTTCCTATGGCAATCACAATCATGATTTAGCCATTTGTTCAAAAATATCATTTTGCCTTTAAGACTTCCAACCCCCCTTTAGCTCATCTAAATAGCATTAATTAGGATATGGCACTTTTCTGAGCTCATCCTAGAGTTGATGTCACTATGATTTTAGAAAAGTCTGGAAAGTTTTGCATGAACTGATGCTGAGTGAAGTGAGCAGGGGCTCACTGTATCCAGTAATAGCAACGTTATTGAGATGGATCAACTCCTCTCAAAATTTTAATGAACAAAAATGTTCCTGAGTTGGACATTCCTAGAGATGATGGCAAATTTACCAAAACTTAAGATTCTATGGAAGAGAGAGACTTTATAAAAAAAAAAAATAAACCACTGCTTCATTCATTCTCTATTTGGAACTTTCTGTTTGGAGATAAATTATCTGTGTTATCTTCACATATCTCCAGTTCCTTTTGTCTTTTAAAGTACCTTGAGAAATTATTACACAATTAAAAATTGAAGTGATAAAACACTTATGTTCAAACCTGCTGAATTTCTCAAAGCACAACCTGTTTCTTCATTGGTTTTATAGTCCTCCATGACTTTCACAGCATTTTTAATTGTACCTCTTATTTTCCATCAGTGATCTATATTGTATTGATTTTTATATTGTAACTGAATTTTTACCTGCCTTGTTACCCTTCTCAGTCCTTGAGTTGTCCTCTGTCAAAATTATAATTTAAAGAAAAACTGTTTTCTCTTAAACTGCTTTTCTCTCTGTTTAGTTCAGAAAGATTCTTCTTGGATGGTCACTTGGGTTGAAGAGGCTGTTGTTCCATGCATCACCACATTTATCAAAAAGAAATCTCACTGAAACATTCAGTCATTGTTAAGAAGATATCTCTTTCATTTTAAGCCAAAGTTAATCAATATTTTCATGATGTTGATGGCAGTCTCTCTTACCATAGTCATCAATCTTGATTGCTCTTTTACCTTTTATTTGGGTTTTCTTCTTTTCTTATTCTGAGCTTACTCATCTTTTCTCTAACTCACTCCCCGCCCCCAACTTGTTTCCTCACCTCCTGAATAAGAAAATAAGGAATAGAGTTGACATTGGTCAGTCTCAGTTTCCTTATCTTTAAAGAAAAACTAATAGCAAGTCACAGGGTCATTGTGAGAATCAAATGAACTATCAAAAACACTTTGCAAATCTTTAAGTGGCACATAAATGGTAGCTATTATTGTTAATATTACCTTTCAGTAAAAAATATAGGTTCTGCTAATACCTCAAACTTCAAGGAAGTGTTCAGATTTTTATTGCATTGACATTTGACATTTGAAATAAATGTAAATTGTAAAATTTTCTTCCTTTTTTCATAGACTTTTTGGTATAGTAGAAAGATCCTGGATTTGGAGTAAAGAGTATCAAATCCTGGTTCTGAGGCTTACTAGCTATATAAACTAAAGCAAATCATTAAACTCTCTAAGCCCCAGTTTCTTCATTGAGAAGACAGACATATTGATTATCTATTACATAGGGTTAATGTAAGAAAAGTGCCATGTTAAACATTTATAAATGTAATGGTAAACTATTTTATTATTTATTATACTGTCTTCTAAGCCTTAATATTCTATGGCATTGATGGAGATCCAAATCAATTTAATTTGAGGAATTTTTAAAAATTGCCCAGTATGATTAAACCATTATGAAAGCTATTGAAAGTAATAAGTCAAAAATAAAAAAGAAATTCCTGTTTTCAAGATTACATTCCACTAGAAAATGGAAAAAAAGCAACAATTCCTTCCCAAATCCATCCTTCATTCTCAGTGACCCTCACCCAGGGAAATACCACAACCTTTTTCTAGTCAGTAATAGAAGTCTTTACCAGTTGCATTCATATGCTGCGGTGACTGATGCTCTTTTGGAAACAAGTTATTATGAAGTGAAATAATGATGGATTTATGCATACAAATGAGCTTTCATGATGCCCATAATTCCTTTTTTTAAAAAAAAAAGAACTTTCCTTCAAAACTCAAGATGAAATGTCTTCTGCATTAACTCCCTTCTTAATTAACATTTCCTTCCCCCTCTTTAACTACCTTGTATTTTAAGACATCATAGAATTTTTAAATTAAAGTACCCTTGGGGACTATCTAGCCAACCCATATATGAAAAGTATCCTCTGAAGAACATAAAAGTGGGTGGCTAGGGGGTGCAGTGGATAGAGCACAAGCCCTGGAGTCAGGAGTACCTGAGTTCAAATCTGGGATCAGACACTTAATAATGCCCTAGCTGTGTGGACTGGGCCAAGCCACTTAACCCCATTGCCTTGCAAATACTAAAACTAAAAATAAAATTAATCCTACTTTGATTCTATATTATATTGATTTTTATATTGTAATTGAATCTGTACCTGCATTATTACCTTTCTAAGTCCTTGTTTTGTTCTCTCTGCTAAAATTATAATTTAAAGAAAAACTTTTCTCTCAAACTGTTTTTCTCTCTATTTAGTTCAGAAAGATTCTTCTTGGATGGCCCTTTGGGTCAAAGAGTCTGTTGTTCCATGCATCACTATGTTTTTAAAAAAAAAAACCCTCTGAAAAATTCAGTCATTGTTAGGAAGATAGCCCTTTCATTTTAAGGACATTTGGGTACACTCTTAGAGGTTAGAACCAAAAAAAAAAAAAGGATGCAAAATATTGTCTGAAATTCAATGAATTAACTCTGGTTCACTGAAAAATAGGCTTATCATCCATTCTAATAGACTGTCCTGCCCACCCAACCTAAATGTGCTAAAAATGGCTGACTTTCTCTATCCCCCATATTTTGTAATTTTGGCTCTGTAAAGTTGTGGAAGCAGGGTGAATAGTCCAGACTGAGTTGGTTCTCCATGTGCAGGCAATGCTTGTTTGGAAAGTCACTCCAACCCAGGATATGACATGTTGGGTAGAGTATTGGTTTGAAAAATTACACAAAACTATTTTCTCACATTACATATTTATATGGCTTTACAATTTGGGTTTTCCCCTCTATGCAGAAAAATTTTACCTCTTAACCATTTAATTTTCAAAAAGAGGGTAGTTAAAGAATATGTTTCCTATTGTCATGGTTGTGGATTTATGAAAACAACCTGTTGTACCCACAGCAGTCAAGGTGGCATCCTAGTCATGTGAGGTTTTGCAAGGACAGAAGTAGATGGTTTACCATGTAAGGGAATGAGAACTGATTATTGATCTGTTATCTTCCTAATGACATCAGTGGAGAGTGATAATGGATTATACCACTTGTAAAAGAGTAAATAGCCATTTTTATATTACTTTCTTTCTTGCAAATTGGCTTCTAGCAGTGAGAGTAAAATATATGACTCTCTAATACTTTGAAGAGCTAAACAAATTGCACCAGGGAGTGCAGGAAAGCATAGCAGAACTTTTGTTGATATTTATGACCAGCTCAACCAGAAAAAAAATTAAAAAGTACAGCATCCATTCCCCCCCCCCCATTTGCCTCCAATGTTTTACTTTTTTGTTCCAATTTATGATGATTCCAGTGAGTATGGGAAAGTATTTGCTTTTGTTTTTTTTTTTAATTTCTTGATCTGGTACTCATTACTCATTTCTGAGCCAGTATATTATACTATCTTGCCAAATAGGACTACATTGGTTGATTTCTTCTCTCAAGCTGAAAAAAAATAAGAGAATAAATCTTGTGAAAAGGAATTTTAATCACTTTCAACTAAAAAAAATGTCAGAATCTTAGAGGGTCAACAAAGAGGATATTGTCATTCTCTGATTTTTCTGGTAGGAAAAGAATGAGCATCTGGCTTTTGTTTTATGCACTGTTTCCTCTATTATCTATCTTTGTTTGTCCTCTCCTATATGTTACTTTCCCAAATTAGGAAGCATGTAGAGAAGTTCCCATTGGGTTATTTACAGTCCCTCTGTTTATAGTACTCAGTCACATCCCTCCCAAGATACTGACCATTGTACTGTGTCCTACTCTGATGGACCAGATCTACAGAAATCCTGTAGTGAATTCTACTTGAGAAACAGATAAGCTTTTTTTTTTTGAACTACATGTCAGGTTCTTGAAACACAATCAGGTTCCATGGATTTTGGCCACAATTCACATGACCAAAAAGGTTGAAGTTATCCCATCCTCTTGAACTAGAAAAGCTTATTTCTTATACAGAGCAATACTTCTTCCATCCATGATAGATAGATAAGCAATTTGAACACTAGCAATTGTAATTCATTGTGTAGTCCATTATCTATCCCCACCTTAACATTCTGGGTAACAGGAGAGGGAGATAGGGAGGGAAGGGAAGGGAAGGAAGAAAAAGGTCAAGTGAAGAAAGAACAAGGCTAGGCAACACAAGAGAAAAGTGAATCAAAAAAAGAAAAGAGACAGGAAAGAGAAAAAATAGAAAAAGGATAGAGGAAGCAAGTCAGAAATATGAGAGTGGAAAGGAGAAAATGGAACAGAGAAGAGAGAGGGAAAGTCAGAATGCTGAAAGTAAGGGAGGATGGAGAAAAGAGGCAGGCAAACAAAAATGAAAAATTAATGTAACCTTTTATTTTTACTCAGGGGATAAGGGAAAACTAAAATGGGACAGTAGAGAGATAAGGATACTGAAAATTAAGAAAAGACACATTGTCATTTTATAAGCCTACAGAAGTAGGCATATTCCAGTAATTGGACTCTACTTATCTAATTCACTATAGTCTATAATGTCTGTCATTGAATATAGAAGATAGTACAGTAGAAAGAAGTCAGATTTGTGGTTGGGGTGGAGGGAGAGGCAAAGACTTGGGTTCTAATTCTAGCTCTTCCCTTGACTTACTGTGTGACCATACACAAATGACTTCATCCCTTTCTGACTTAGTGTCTTCATTTTTCAAAGGAAAGGAGTTAAACTTGGTCTATTACTCTGGAAGTTTCTAAAAATGTTTAACTAATTCTCAGAAGGCTCAATAGCTGTTGATATTAGTCTATGCATTGTATTTCAGGGGAAACAAGGACACAGAAAATATTATCACTGAGCTCTAAGGTAAGTGTGGACCATGCCTGATATTCAACAGAACTTATTCTCCATCATTGTAGCTAGGTGTATGAGATACCCTATACTGTTTTTTGTTTTTGTTTTTGGATGTTTTTGTCTTTGCAAGGCAATGGGGTTGTGACTAGCACAAGGACACACAATCAAGTAAGTATTTAAGTGTATGAGGTTGGATTTAAACTCAGGTCATCCTGACTCTAGGGCCACTGCTCTATACACTGTGCCACCCCCCATATTGTTTGAGGGGATGATTTTGGATGTTTCCTTATCCTGAAATTTGCTTCCATCTTGTTGAAGCACTCGCTATTCCATTGCATTTCAGTAGTCCTTCAGAGAAAAAAAAAAAACCCTTCACGCTCTTAATAGATAGAAAGATATGTATGTATATATTCATATAGATGTAGATACATTTATATTAGTATATAAATTTATATATATATCAATGCATAGATGTGTGTAGATTGCACAGAGGTATACAAATGATGTACAAATAAGTAAAAGTACTGTAGGAATTAGAAAGACTAGATTCAGGTTTGGAATTTCCCATTTACTTTCTGTATGATCTTGGAGAAAGTCACTCATATCTCCCTAAGACAACTTTGTTTGTGCTTGTATTGTATTATTAGTAAAATGAGGATGGCAATATATCCCTTGCTTTTCTAGAATTGGTAAGAATTAGCAACAGACTTATGATTGCATTCATATGGTAAAGTCCAAAGCAATTGCTTTGCTTGCAATTTAGAGTCTTAGAGAATATCTGGGCACCGACATGTTAGGTGATTTGCCCTGGATCACCCAGTCTCTATGTGACCAGGGCAAGACTTGAACCCAGATCTCCTTGGCTTCAAGGATACTGCTCAATCTATCTACTGCTCCACACTGACTTCTGTTGACTATAAGACAATATATATAAAAATCCTGTTAGCAATGCTGTAGTATATTACTTGTTATGCTTGTAGTCTTTTGCTATTAAAGCATTAGTTGGTACTCAGTGCATGTTTACTGAATGAATTGATAAAGATTTAATCTGTTTGAAAAGCAAACAATAAACAAAATATATGGAATGCCATGTGAGTCCAGTAAAAAGAAACAAAACAAAGAAGGGATTTTAAAAATAGGGTCTTAAGTTGATCCACATTGTTGTTGGCGAGTTGCTTCAGCTGTGACTGTGTCATTTCCTTCTCCAGTTCATTTTACAGAAAGTATCCTAAAAAACCTAAAGACACTATGATTGGGAAGTGTAGCAGAGGGGTAGAGGGAAAGGAGGAAGGAGGAAGGAGGAAGGGAACCATTTAGCTATCAGGGAGATTGTTCCAGATGGCGATGAAAGGAATACTGAAAAAAAAGGAGGTGTCAAAGTGCAAGGTAAATTTAGAGGGAAGGAGTTGACATCCGTATCTTTTAACAGCTAAACCCTACCCTAAAGATACTTGATGAATCAATGGCAGAGAATGAAGTCTTATTTATATATCTGCTTTCTTAGCATCAACTCTCCAAGGTATTTTCTTTCTTTAAAAATTTTGGACAATAGAACAAAAGTCATTTGTAAGAGACCATTTAACCCCAAGGCTTCCATGCTTTCTGGGACTTCATGGAGTTTCCTTTGCTCCAGGATCCCTACTATCTGACTGAAACTCCACATCTTGATTTGAATCCTGGACTCTGATTGTCCAGAGAAAAGGAAAAAAGTCAAGTTTCTCCCATTAGAAACCAGCTGGGCAGAATGTTTGCTGTCCCATTTATTTTCAAATTCTCATTTTTTTGTCTCCTTGCCTCCAATAGCAACAGCAAAGCAAGTTATAGAGTTTAATGCTCGTTTAATGCTATTTGACCACCAAGCAACAGTGCTACTAAAATACTTGACTCTATTAAATGATAAGAGCCCATTAGCAACAATATGAATAGTATTCTACTCCAGACATAGTGATTTTCTAGGGGGTAATTCCAAGTTCTGCAATATTCTCAAAAAGCTGATACCTTTCTCTTCTAACTCCATTCCTTTCACCTGTGGCCCAAATGCTCATTTCCATAGCCTTAGGCAATGGCAGTCAACCTAGCTCTGATTCCTATGCAATGGAAAACTACTCCTAGATGCTGCTTTCTTTTAATGAATGTAAGGTATGACACATCTATATATACAGTTCTTTTCAAAATTTTATTTATTTAAGGCAATGGGGTTAAGTGACTTGCTCAAGGTCATACAGCTAGTTAATTATTAAGTGTCTCAGGCTGGATTTGAACTCAGGTCCTCCTGAATGCAAAGCCTGTGTTCTTTGTTTTCTTTATTCTTAACAATAGGAAAAGAACAGGACACAACCACCAGAGTCATCACCTGCCTTTCGGTATTTACTCCTGTCAAATAAATGCACATAAAATTCAAGATCTGAAAGAGGTGCTAATTCCTTATACTTAAATTCAAATCTCCTTAAGAGTTAAGTAGGAGTGGTCTTCTTGGACAGAGGCAAGAGGGTGGCAGGAAGCTAGGAAACACCAGGAACTTTTCCCAAAATAACATTGAATGAAGCCTCTGAGCAGATCCTAAGAGACAGAACCCATCACAAAGAAAAAAACGAACTCTCCAGGCAAAACTTCAGGAAGAGGTCTGTCAGGTAGAAGGGGGAGTTTAGTTTAGTGTAAACAGGAGGGCTGGGAAGCCTCTGGCATAGCTCTGCCAGCAGTGAGGGTGCCAAAGCCAGTTCAGAGAGCAAGGTTTCAAGCCCTGGGAAGCTGGTACTGCCTTGGGCTACCCTAGCTCAGGTTGCAAACCAAGAAAACCAGAAACACCAGAGCAGGGAGCCAGGGACCAGAACCCTGGCCCTCCAGCAAAAAACAAACAGACAAGCAACAACTTGGAACTATAGCCCCCACCCCCACCCCAAATCCCTAGTCCTCCACAGCTATTGTTCTGATAGCTGATAAAACAACATCATCTGAGAAGAGGCACACAGTGACAGAATGTCTATATGTGAACTCAATAAAAGCTTCATGAACTGATCTCAGTTCCAAAGAGACATCATAGAAGAGCTCAAAAGTGATTTTAAAAACAACAAAGAGAAGAAAAATGGAGAAAATAAATGGGTCATGCAGGAAAATTATGAAAACTTAAATGGAGAAAACAACTTTAAAAGTAAAATTGACCAGCTGGAAAATAAAATTATCCAATTGGAGAAGCAGACAAAAACACTAACCAAAGAAAATTAAAACCTTAAAAACCCAAATTGGACAAATGAAAATGAATGACTCTATGAGATACTAAAATTCCATCCAACAAAATCAAAAGGTTGAAAAAATATTATATATATATATATATATATATATATATATATATATACACACACACACATATATAAAGTACCTCTTAGGAAAAATAACTGACCTACTAGAAAATAGATTTAGGAGAGATAATTTACTAAGTATCGGTCAATCAGGAAAATCTATGAGCAATACCATGCAAGATACTATCATAGAAAATTGTCCTAATATCCTAGAATAAGAAGGTAAAATAGTCCTTGAAAAAATCCAATCACTTCCTAGAAAAAGATTCCCAAAATAAACTCCGAGGAATATTGTTGTTAAATTCCAGAATTCTAGCTAAAGGAGAAAATACTGCTAGCAGCCATAAAGAATGAAGTTTAAAGTTTAAATAACAGTGAACCTTAGTTAAGGTTATGTAAGACATATTAGCTTCAACTTTAAGGGACTGGAGGGTTTGGAATATGATATTCCAAAGGGCAAAGGAGCTTGAATTACAACCAAAATCAACAATCCTGAAAAATTCAGCATATTCTTTCAAAGGAAAAGGTGACTTTTCAATGAAACTTATCAGATAAAAAGACCAGAACTGAGAAGAAAACTTGATCTGCAAATATTAGACTCAAGATATGTATAGAAAGGTAAATCAAAGTGGGGAAGAAATTGTTAGTTAATTCTTGAGAACCATATTTCTCTTCAGACAATTGAAAGGAACCTATTCATAGAAGCGTGTTGCTATAAATTGACTGTGATATGATCATGCTTTTAGCTCTTGAGTGATTTTGATTTGCATGATACTTCAGCTTAAGAGAATTGTATTTCTATGTAGGGTACTTTGAAAGAAAGTGTAGTATAAATAGATTATAATTTGATGATATTTGTGGTTCTTGAGTTTTGTATTTCTAATGGGACAGTTGATGGACTGTTCTGGGACAGAAGGTATAGGTATGAAGTGACTAGGTAAATCAATCAATCAACCTTGAAAGAGATTATGGGTACAAGACAAAATCAACACATGAAAAGAAGGATTGTACAAGGAGAAGGTGAAACATTGGAGGATGAATAATACCACTTGAAAAGACACAAAGACTTTTAAAGTAGAGGGAAAGGAGGGTGAGAGCAGTGAGTAAATCTAATTGTCAGCAAATATGACCCAGTGAGGAAATAACATACATTACCAAATGGGTTTAACAATTTATCCTACCCTACAGGGAAATAGAAAGGGAAGGGGAAAGAAAGTGGAAGAAAAGACTGAAAAAAGGGAGGGCAAAAATAAAAATAAAAGTTAAAATGAAAAAGAAAAGTAAAAAGGGAAAGGAAAAGGGACAAGGGAAAAGGGCTGATAATAAGGCAACAATCAGAAGCAAAACATTGATGAGCAAGGATGAAGGGAAAGAAAAATTATAAATGGGGGAAGATAGCATGGAAAGGAAATATAATTTGAGTAATCATAACTATAAATGTGAAAGGGATTTTTTTTCCTTTCTTTTTCATGGTCCCCCCATTCCCAGGTCTAATTCTTCTTTTACAACATGACTAATATAAAAATATGTTAAACCCAAGTGTACATGTGTAACTTTTATCAGATTGTTATCCATCATGGGGAAGGGGGAAGGGAGGGTGACAGAAAAATGTGGAAGTCATAAGCTTGTAAATGAATGAATGTTGAAAACTACCTTTGGATATAATTAGAAAAACTTAAATTAAATTTAAAAAAAAAGAAATCATGAGGGATGGGACTTCAAAGAGGTCTGGAAGGACTTGCATGAGCTGGTACTGAATGGGCTGAGTAGAGCCAAAAGAACAATGTGCACCCTTATGACACCATTATGTGATGATTAACTATGATGGACTTGTTCTCAGCGTTACAATAATCAAAGACAATTCTAAAACACGTGATGGAAAATACCATCCACATCTAGAGAAGAAGAAACAATGCAGTTTGAATGCATATCAAAGCTTAGTACTTTCAAATTAAAAATAAATTTATGTTTGTTTCTCTTTCATGTTTTTTCTTTTGATTTAATTCCTTTACAACATAATTAATATGGATATATATTTAACATAATTAAATATATTAGATTGTTTTCTGTTAGGGGTAGGGGGAAAGAGAGGGAGGGAGAAAATGTAAAACTCAAAACTTTACAAAAATGATTGTTGAAAGTTAGATTTTCCTACAATATTAAAAAACCCCCAACAAATAGCAGCAATAACAAAGAGTTAAATATGAGTCAATCTGGATTTCATTTGCCCTCCTGGATGATGGATGATCCCATAAGGATCTTTTACCTTCATTTGCACTCTTGAGCATTCTCTCTCTCTCTCATTCATTCTCTCTCTCTCATTCATTCATTCATTCTCTCTCTCTCATTCATTCATTCTCTCTCTCATTCATTCATTCTCTCTCTCATTCATTCATTCTCCCTCTCATTCATTCATTCTCCCTCTCATTCATTCATTCTCTCTCTCATTCATTCTCTCTCTCTCATTCATTCTCTCTCTCATTCATTCATTCTCTCTCTCATTCATTCATTCTCTCTCTCATTCATTCTCTCTCTCTCATTCATTCTCTCTCTCATTCATTCATTCTCTCTCTCTCTCTCATTCATTCTCTCATTCATTCTCTCTCTCGCATTCATTCTCTCTCTCTCATTCATTCTCTCTCTCTCATTCATTCTCTCTCTCTCATTCATTCTCTCTCTCTCATTCATTCTCTCTCTCTCATTCATTCTCTCTCTCTCTCTCCCTCCCTCCCTCCCTCCCTCCCTCTGAATTTGCTCCTGCAGTGGAAGTGAGAAAAAGTGGATATAAGGGATTTGTAAGATTTAAACAGCCTGCCTCTATGGGACCATTTTAAAAAATTCCTTCAAATGAAGAATAAAAAAGTGCCCTGGCAAGAGACCTACATACTTTCCATCTCTCAATCCCAAGGTAATCACAGTTCTATCTCACTTAAAGTCTTTCTCTCATTGACTCAACTGCTAAGCAATGAATAGAAAGAATACCAGGCAAATGACTGTTAGCTCATTCCTCCCTTCTCTTTAACTCCTGCCTCCAATTCACTTCTCTTTTTGCTTCTTATGAAAGAAGTTGGGCAAATAGAGAGTGGGATTAGCCAGAAACCCATAAAATTTCAGAAGATAGTCTCATCTAACCCTACAATTTTAGAAAATTCCTCCCCTCTGCTGTGAGCCTTGCATACTCCTCTCATGGGGTTCACAGCGAACATCATCTCCACCAAGCAGATTAAAATTTAGGGGAGTACCTTGAGCAGGTAAATAAACCTACCTCATACCACCAATACCAATGGACCTCTCTTGACTCACTCATACTCTGATTAATTTTTTGATTTTGAGCACACTCCCACTTTGAATATTTTTCTCATCTCACTGAAGCTTCTTCTGACAAACTTCACTTCCCATCTCCATCTGCTTGCTCCTTTATTTCCATTCCCCTCACTTTTACTTCCTACAATATCTTGTATTATGTGTACCTATCCATTCTACTCTGTTCTATGAAATGTCTGCTCGATAATAATCAAGCTTTCTTTCATTTTAAATCTTTTCTCCTTTCATTTGTGGCACCAACATAGACCCGGTACTCTCAGGATAAAACTTATCTTGGTCATTCTTTCCTATATGGGTTATATTTTCACTCACACTTGTTCTCCTCACTTACCACGGTGAATGATTTGAAATACTTGTTTCTTCTATCAACTTACAATTTTCCTTCTAACAATACCAATCAGTAAATTCTTCTGCTCTAAGGTTCATACTGTATAAATTTATCATTAAGTAACTCCTTTATCCTGACTCCTTCCAATAACATCTGGATCCCAATCAACATTCTCAATCTTATAAACCTGATAAGAGAGCAGTTTGTTTCTTTCTTTCTAATCTTCAACCTCTATCTTCTAATTGTTTCCAGGTTGCCTACAATCATATTCATATCTCTCTCCTTATCCCATGCAAACAAAAATCATTTTACTTGACCAGACTATTTCTGCTATTTTTCCATGTTTTCTTAAACTCCTTGACTAAATTCTTTGAAAAAACCATCTACCTTGGGTACCTCCAATTTAACTCCTTTTTACTCTCTTCTGTATGGAACATTTAAATTTCTGATTTTAATCTCTCTAGAGCTTTTTCCTTAGTCTCATTTTTCACCTCTCCTACAATCTTTCATGGTGTCGATAACCATTTCCTCCTAGATAGTCTCTTCTTTCTGGGTTTTCATGGCAATGATTCTATCCTGATTCTCTTTCTACCTTTCTAATCACTCCTTAGTTTGTTGTATTGTTTGTTTTTTCTGGACTATCATACTTGTCATATGTACTAATTTTGCAGACTCTGTCCTTGACTCTTTTCTCTTTTCATAGTAGCCTATTTAGAATGTCTGCATAACTGGAATAGCTTGTTGATGTCTTTAAAAAGACCAGACTGCAATATCCTCCATTCTGAGCTATGAATCTGATCCCCTTCTCTTTTCCAGAGATTAGGGTAACATGGATTAGGCCTCCAAGTATTGTAGAACATATTTATATATTTTTTACTATGATTTTGAGGTCCTTGGAAAAGTAATCTTTTAGGTTTTTGTTTTTTTTTTTGTAAGGCAAACGGGGTTAAGTGGCTTGCCCAAGGCCACACAGCTAGGTAATTATTAAGTGTCTGAGGTTGGATTTGAACCCAGGTACTCCTGACTCCAAGGCCGGTGCTCTGTCCACTGTACCACCTAGCTGCCCCCTACCTGGTCTCTCAAGTTGTGAAGCCCAAAGTGGTCCAGGGATATATGTGTAGTCCCAGAGTTTAGCACAGTGTCTATCAAAATAATCACTCAATAAATATTTGTTGGCTGGTTAATTGGGATGATTTGCATCAAATCAAATGGCAAGTTAGAAGCAGAGCTAAAACCAGTGCTGAGGTCAGTTGATTATAGGTATAGCCAAGGACTTTACTGTTCATACTATTCAGCCTACTAAAATATAGACCATGGTGGGACATTTAAATTAACCAGATAATCAATCATTCCTTTCTCTCTCTCTCTCTTTCTCTCTTTCTCTCTCAAATTTGAATTAGTTAAAAAAATTTGAATTAGTTAAAAAAAATCATTGGTATGTAGCTGAGTATTTCAATTTCTGTCAAGCCTCAAAGCCTGCATTTGCAAGCAATTGCACAAATTACCTTAGATTTAATCTAGTTGTACTCACACTGTATTTTATATTATATATGCAGATTTATGCAAATAAGATGCCAAAGTGTATCCCTAGATTAATTGGGATTTTTAAAAATGAGTGACCTTAGTTCAGGTCATCTTCCCCAAGAGGACACAAAAGAATGTATGGTCATTTTCCTGTTCCTAACAATTTCTGCTATTGTTCATCCAAGCCCTAAAGGTGAAAGAGGTAGCCATCTAACAATGTCATATCCAAAACATCTGGGATCTCCCAATCTAACCAAATCTAAACTACTTTTTAAAAAATATTGCAAATTGTATTCCTCCCTTAGGACTTTCAATGTCCTCTTCTGCCCTCCTAGCTAAGAAGGAAAGGGAGAGAAATGTGACTATTTCTCAACAGATCTTACACACCAATTAATTGCATGAATCAATTCCGAAAAATCCTCCTTTTATGTAGAGAAGCCAAATTTGTTCATGTTGGGTTTGATCATGAAAAAGTGGCTGGTGAAGAGAAAAAATGTACATCAGTGTATAAAAATAGGCAGCATTTGGAACCAGAGAGAGGGAGGTTTCCCCATATCACTTTAGGATCTGTACTTAGAATGCTTAGCTAGGATAGAGACCCAGTAATTCATTCAGATGGAAAAAAGAAACTAAGAAATCTTTCAGAAAGCATTACCCGTATAGAGCTTTACTTACATAGTTATAATTGGGATTGGTTCACCAACAGAAACCAGGGTGCTACAACAAAGAATGAAAAAAGAATGGTGGTCTTTGAGCAGCACAGAACAAACTAACTGAACTTAGCATCTAATTAGTAAGAGTAATTAGTTAGGGGTGCCTAGGTGGTGCAGTGGATAGAGCACCGGCCCTGGAGTCAGAAGTCTGGAGTCCCTGAGTTCAAATCTGGCCTCAGACACTTAATAATTACCTAGCTGTGTGGCCTTGGGCAAGCCACTTAACCCCATTTGCCTTGCAAAAATCTAAAAAAAAATGAAAAAAAAAGAGTAATTAGTTAATTAAAAAAAATACCATTTGGAAAGGCCTGCTTTTCTCCCTAGAGACTCTAACTCCTCCCCAACATGATGAACTCTATAAGCTCTCCTAAAGTGATCATCTCATCAGATAGTTTTCTCACGGTATTACAAAGTCATCACTAATATTACTGGTCTCTGAGGCAGTTTTCAGTTCTCTATTTTTTCTTTTTTTTTCTTTCTTTCCTTTCCTTTTGTTTTGTTTTGTTTTTTTTTTGCAAGGCAATGGAATTTAGTGATTTGCCCAGGGTCACTCAACTAGGTAATTATTAAGTGCCTGAGGCCACATTTGAACTCAGGTACTCCTGACTTCAGGGCCAGTGCTCTATCCACTGTGCCATCTAGCCACCCTTCCATAGTGTTCTTAACAGACCATCATAAATCAATGCAGAAGCCATTGACCACTTGCCTCAAGTGGAAGTCAACCAGTCCCTAGCTAAAGTTCCAAGTGAAGAAGAGGTTTTGAATGCCATTAAGACTCTTTTCAAGTGGCATAGTACCTGTTGCTGATTCTATTCCAGCTGAGATCTACAAGCTGGGGGATCCATTGTTCATCCAAAACCTGACTTAAATTTTTCAGGTAATATGGCATGAAAGTTTATTCCCCCAAGAGTTCAAGGATGCTTCCATCATTTATCTCTGTAAAAGTAAAGGGATTAGATTGTCCTGTGACAATCACAGGAATATTTCTCTTTTAGTCATTGCCAGGAAGATTCTTGCCAGAGTCCTTCTCAATAGACTGATCCTTCACCTAAAAGTTGGTCACCCCCCTGAGAGTCAGTGTGGCTTCAGAAAGGGTTGAGGTACAGTTGATATGGTGTTTGCTGCCCGAAAAATCCAGGAAAAATGCCAAAAACTGTATAGAGGTTTGTATATAACATTTGTAGACCTGATTGAGGCCTTTGATACCATCAGTTATGAGAGTTTATGGAAAATCATGTCAAAATTTGCTTGTCTGGAGAAGCCCATCAGTATTATATGTCAGGTTCATGACAGCATGCATGCCTGGGTTCTTGACAGAGGGCAATGCTCTCAAGATTTCCCAGTCACCGATGGAGTGAAACAAGGATGTGTCCTTTCTCCCAGACTTTTTAGCATGGTGTTTTCAGCCAAGTTATCAGACACCTTCACTGAGGATAAACATGGTCTCAAGGTCAGCTACTGCACTGATGGCAAATTCTTCAACTTGAAAAGGCTATAAGCCAAGACTAAAATGGATGGTGTGTTGGTGCATGATCTTCTGTTTGCAGATGTTTGTGATTTCAATGCAGCCTCTGAAGTTGAGATACATCAAAGTAAGTATTAATTTTGGTCTAATAATTAACACCAAGCAAACATAGGTTCTCCATCAGTCATCACCATGCCATCCATATGTGGAACCATTGATTACATAAAATGGAAAAAGTTTTGAGAACTGTGGACAAGTTCACTTACCTTGGTAGTGTGTTTTCCAAGGAGGTTCACATTGACAATGAGGTTGATACACACATATTGCCAGAGTAAGCTCAGTGTTTGGGAGACTCTGAAAGGAAGTATGAGAGAGAAGAGATATTAGACTGACTACCAAACTGAGGGTCTACAAAGTCATTGTGCTGACCTCATTGCTATATGCCTATGAAACTGGACAGTCTACCAGTACCATGTAAGGAAACGGAATCACTTCCATTTAAATGGTCTTAGGAAGATTCTGAAGAAGATCCCAGACACTAGGGTCCTTTCTTGCACTAAACTACATAGCATTTCAACATTACTACAGAGGGTGTGACTACAATGGGCTGAGCACATTATTAGAATGTCAGATGCACTCTAGTCAAAAAAGCTATTTTAGCTATTTATTCACAAGAGGGTCAGAAGAAGCGATATCATGATACCCTGAAGGTCTCATTGAAGTATCTCAGAAAAACTGTACAGTTTGGGAGACACTGCCACAGGACCACCCAGCATTGGTGTGCCCTCATCAGTAAGGGTGATGAGTTCTGTGAGAAGGGCAGAATTGAAGCAGCTCAAAGGAAATGTGACATCTGTAAGTTTAGAGTACCCACTCCAGATGTTCACGTGGACAATTTGTGCCCAACCTGTAGCAGAGCATTCTGAGCTCACAGTCAGACACACTATCAATTTGTCTCAAACACAGCGGTATCATTTTGCTCTTCTTCGATTGAAGGACAGGAACCAACACTACTGATCTCTTGCCTCTACCTTACCAAATGAATTGGTGTATTTGGGGCCATTTATTTCTTTGTCTGCAAATACACACAGACACACAGACACACACACACACAAATCTGTAGTTCTTCCATAGAACAAATGTAACTTTTCAAAGCATTTCTCTTCCCTTCACAAGTATCATCACATTTTCCCCTCAAAAGCATCCAAGTTGAATTATCCTTGTTTTTCAGTTGAGGAAATGATGGCCAGATTAAGTCCAGTGACCTGTCCAAAGTCACAGCTGGTTAATGGTAGCTCAATATTCAATGAGATGGTAAGAAAAAATTGAAAGTCTTCCTTGTATTGCATCAGTAGCCCAACCATAAGGAATTCTCAAGGTTGTATAAGCCTAAAAAGAAGCTTAGCGTCTATATAAGTCTGAGTAAAACACTGTGAAAGATGAGAGGATAACCTGATCCACTTGGGCTCAAACCTGCATGAGATTTGTAGCCTTTTGAATAGCATCTTTTAGATACATAATCAATAATGTTGATTCCACTAAACTGCATTCAAGGCATGATTTCCTCAAGTCAAACAGTTCAGTTCCTCTATCTACCTAGACTTGATTAATGGTATTTGATGCATGCTTAACCATACATTGATAACTGTCATTGCTCTTTGGTGTGATCTTTGATGTATATTTTGCTTTCCCTCTGAAACATATAAACTCCTTGAGAAAACAATGATCTTTCCTTTCCTTTTTTCCTTTCCCTTTTCCCTTCCCCTTTCCTTTCCCCTTTCCCTTCCTCTCCTCTCTCCCCTTTCCCCTTTCGCCATTTCCTTTCCTTTCCTTTCTCCATTTCCTTTCCTTTCCTTTCTCCATTTCCTTTCCTTTCCTTTCTCCATTTCCTTTCCTTTCCTTTCTCCATTTCCTTTCCTTTCCTTTCTCCATTTCCTTTCCTTTCCTTTCGCCATTTCCTTTCCTTTCCTTTCGCCATTTCCTTTCCTTTCACCATTTCCTTTCCTTTCCTTTCGCCATTTCCTTTCCTTTCCTTTCATTTCATCATCATCTAGGTCCATGGATAGCATATAGCAGAAGCAGAGCAAACACTAGTTGATTGTATCAAATTACTATTTCTGAAATCTCAAGGATCCAAGTGAATTTGGATCCCAATGCCCTATTTATGGAGGATTCCTTTTTAAAAAAAAAAATTTCTGAAGAGTTTGACTATTTATCTCCTCTACCTATTTTCTCCTGTCCAAGTTTTCATGATAATCATTTCATCTTCTTATTTATTTAATGATTCATTTTCCATCCATCAATCAGTAAATAAATTTAAAAAAATAAGTCTTTCCTATGTCTCCTCTGGTAACCTCTGTCTTTATGGAACTTATAGCCTAGCTGATGGAGAGAGAGAGAGAGAGATCTGATACAAATAATGAAAATTTTGGTTAGGGACATATTAACTTGGGGTATTAGGAGGAGTAGAAAAGAATAGACTAAATTATGGTGATGAGTGGGAGAGTAAGGATCTGAGAATAACAGCTAGGTTGTAAACTTATGTAGCTAGAAGAATAATAAATCCCTGACCACATCAAGGAAGATTCTTTTATGGAAGTCTCTGTCCTAGGGACTCAGTCCTTTTCAGTCATTTAAAAAAATTAATAAACTTCCATTAGTTTTAATTTTTATCTTTATGCAGATAGTCCTCATAATAGCAGCTGTGTTCCCTTTCTTGTGTTTCAGTCCCAAATAGTCAACTGCCTACTGGATATACCAAAATGACTGTCATTCACGCAACTCAAATTCTCATATATATCAAAGAGACAATAATCTTCCCTCTAAAATTTATTTCTAATATCTCTGTTCCTAGCAAGTACATCACCCTCTTTCCAATCCCTCAGGTTTACAAAATAAGAGTGTTCTTCCATATCCCCTTCTCCCTCACCCTCATATTCAGTCAATTAAGACTTGATATGGAATCCATTTCCAAAATGTCCTTTGTGCCATTTTCCTTTTCTCCACTCTAATTATGTTTATAGGGGCAGCTAGGTGGCGCAGTGGATAGAGCACCAGCCCTGGAGTCAGGAGTACCTGAGTTCAAATCCAGCCTCAGACATTTAATAATTCCCTATAGCTGTGTGGCATTTGGCAAGCCACTTAACCCCATTTGCCTTGCCAAAAAAAACCCTAAAAATAATAATTATCTTTATAGTTATGTAGACCCCAAAGCTTCTTGGCCGAGTATTATAATAGATTCCTAACAAGGACAATTGTTTCTAATCCCTCCCTTTCTTAATCTCATAGCTAACAAAATGATATTCCTGAAAGAAAAATCTGGTCATATTTCTCAACTACTCAAAAGCTTTAAGCATCTCCCTTCTGATAAGGTATAAATGATCTTCTAGGCTAATTTTTTAAAACTGATTTCACATTACCCCCATCACATGTTCAGATGACCCACTAAACTGGCCTACTTTACACATTCACAAACAATCCATCTTCTACATATGTGACTGCTGTTTGGTAGATCTCCCTCCTTTCCTTGGACTCTTGTAATCCCCAGCTCCTTTAGAACTCACCACATGATACCTCCTGATCTCTATCTCTTTCCTCCCCTGTTATTAGTGTTTACTTTTTCTCCAAATTACTTTCTATATTATATGTACCCATACACACATGTATGTTTATGCACATGCATGAGTCTAAGTGTACACTACATACACACACATCATACATACATATAGACAATTGTAAATTCTCTGAGGGAAATAGCTATTTAGCCATTTTTTTTTGACCTGAAACATTGTAGTAACTGAATCAATTAAGGATTATTGAATTGAACAAGTAGTTATCAAAGGTCTATGGTCAAATTCCACCCCTGACCCTGACTTTCTTTAGTACCTTGGGGAATTCATTCATTTTCTCAGTCTGTTTCTTTATCAAATAAAGAAGTTGGACTTATTAGGTGACAAAAATCCCTTTCAGCTTTAAATCTACAATAAAATCATCTCCTGTTCCCTATCCCTTTGAGAAAAAAGGGATGTTTTTTAAATATGAGGCAGCATCTCCACACCTCAACTGCTAGAATTCAGGTCCCTCTCCTAAAGGGAGAGGGAGAAGAAGAAGGTTTCCAGATGCAATTTAGACTTTGCCAGTGAAAAGTATAAAGTGTAGGGTCACTATTCAAATTCTTGCACTGGAGTGACAGGAAGATGGTCATTAGTGTTCTCCAGTCATAGTTTCAGCTCAACTGCCATGTCCAAATGAATACTTGAACAGTGTCCCTCCTTTGGAGTATTCCCATACCATCATTATCTACTGAATATTTTTGTAATAAAAAGTGAACAATCATTTATCACTAGCCCATGGAAAGTCATGAAGTGAAGGCTTTCTAAGAGGGAAAGAGAGAAAGGAAGAGTGACAAAGAGACAGGGTCACAAATGCAGACACAGAATATTTATCTGTTCAAGGTCAAGATTCCAGTGCCTCCAAATAAGAATCCTCTCTGCCATAATTACATTAATGATCCCTAGTATAGTTCTATAAGTTATATGTGGCTTCTGTGTTCTCCTTTCGTACTCATTTATTCTTTGGTCATACTTTGACATTTAGTCTGCAGATCAATAGTAATAACTCGGAACAGTCTCTCTGCCCATGTCCCCATGTCCTGTGATTTATGCTGGACTAGAGATAAAGAATGGTGATGACTTTCTTTTAACTAAGTTCAGTTCTTTCTCCTAAGGAGAAGTGGGGCTGAGAACTCTGGCATTGGGAATAGATATAAATGTTTGTACTTTGCAAAGCTGTAGAAATCTCAGAACCATCTTACAGGGCATCAGAGAATCCTAAACCTGAAACATCTTAGAATGAATAAAATGCATACAAGATTTCTGTGGGTATCATTGTATAGTTTTATCATGAGGGTATATTCAAAACAAATTCACAAGGGGAGAGCCCCAAAAGACCTATGGTTGAAGAAATAGCTGCCTTGAATTACCAGTTTTTACAAGAAGATAAAAAGAAGAATCAGAGATGGGGTTCCTGAGTTAATTACCTAAAAAAGATTGCCTGAGGCTGAATCCCAGTATAACTCCCTGGAACAACTCAAAGGAGGCAAATAATGAAGATATGACTACTTTCCTATTTTGGGGGAGATGGAAAGGGAAACAGAAGGGGAAAGAAATCTTGGATTCTCTACTTGAATATAGTTGCTTTTTAATTTTTTCCCTGGAGGGGTGTGTGTGTGTGTGTGTGTGTGTGTGTCTGTGTATGTCTGTGTGTGTCTGTGTATGTCTGTGTGTATCACTTGAGGCCAGGAGAAAAACAACTATGTGATCCCTACAAAGAAAGATTACTCTCAAAGCCATTTCATCCACAAAAGAGGAAAAGGGAAAATGAATGATGTTACCTGTCATTCATGCTGAAGTATGTATTAGTGTCTTCTAGGTTCCATGACTATTTGAGCATACTTTTTTAACATTTGTGGAAGTGGAATGCAAAATGTTGAATAATAATGTGATTTTTACATCACTTACATAAGTTGTAGCATTTGAGCCTCACAATAACCCTCTTAATTAGGCACTGTAGTTATTTCTACTCATCATTTTAGAGAGTGGGAAATTAAGCTTCAGTTTTGGGTGATTTTCCCAGTGACATCACTATGCCATGATGATTTTCATCTGATCTCATTCTCATAATAAATAGGTGGAAAGACAGGATTTTTCTCTGACATTTTTAAACTGTAGAATTCTTAAGTAGATAAGCCAAGAACCTGCAATTTCATCATGTATGAACTGCCTCATTAAACACAGACCACAATCTCTATTAATTAATAATCAATCAACAATCAATAAATCATTTATTAATTATATATACATATATTTATAATGTCAAACATTATTCAAGGTACTGAAAATTCAAAGATAAAAGGAAGCAATCACATTTAATTGGAGAAGACATATATATATATACACACATGTGCATATATGCACAAAATCTACACAGAATAAGTCTGAGGTAGAGTCATAGGTTGCCACTTTTAGCTAGTAAGGGGGGAGAAGGGAGTCATGAAAGAACATATGTAGGAGGTGATTCTATTTCTTAGACCTTTCCCTAAAGTTTGGAGGGTTTAAGTGATTTTTCATGACTTTCATGACTATAAGGATATAGGATGATGTATAAATTTCTGAATCTTGAATATAGATCCAGTGCTGTATCCACCATTTTGGAATGTCTCTCTCAATTAGACATAGTACTTGAAAATTGCCAATTACAATTCATAGTGCTTTTTTAATGTGTCATTTTTATTGTTAAGTTTTCTCAGGGGTCTCAGAGAAAGCCTGAGAAATATTTTCTGGTTGTAGAATCTGACTAAATTAGAAACATTTGCTGTAGAGTTTTTATTATGAATACTTACACCATGGATAAATAAATGAGCATCAAAATTGTTGGCTGAATTTGTACCTAATTTAAATTATCTGATTGTAGACAGAAGATGCGTTTGGTTACTAGGCATAAACTAAAGTTTGCAGTGAGGATGCAAAGTCCAACCCAAAAAAGTAAGGGAAGAGAGCAAATGTATGGTGAAAGGACAAATTTCAGAACTGCATCAGCTAAAATTTGAAGCTGCAGGAAATATACTACAGTGGAAGTACTAGAGAAAATCTGAGCAGGAGAACAGATTAGAAATAGAGAATGAAAGAAGTCACTCATTAGTCAACTAGTTTGGTTGAAATATCATATGTAATTAGCTTTTAGTCAGCCGTGGCATGGACCAACTTAGGTTTACAATGCCAGCATCTGATCAAAACAAAATTTACATAGGAACATTTATGAACAGTTCCTTTGACAGAAGAGGAAATGAAGTCTTTACTCGGGAGCAGGGCTTATATTCTTCTATGAAAGATGTGAGATTGCAAGGATTATCCTTAACATTTGGAAGGTAATGTGTGCCCTATAATAGTAGCTATTTAGAGATCAAACCTTTGTCCAAAATTTGTGCTCAATCAATATTACCTTTGCAAGTTTGACACTTCCATTAATTTATGTTCCATTGATTATCTGACAATCAAAATTGAATCTTTATACTATAAAATTTCCATTGATTATCATAAATTATAGTCTCTGTAACATTTATGTTTCACAAAATGCTTGGGTAAATTATATTATTTGATGTTCTTGAAAGTCCATGAAATGGACAGTTACAAATATTATTCTTATTTCATAGATAATCACACTGAAGCTCAAAAATTTAAGTGGATTTTTAAAAGATGATAACACTATGAAACAGCAAAACAGAGATTTAAACCTAGGTTTTCTACCTTCCTAGATCCCCATGTTTTATTTCTCACAAAATGAAGTAGAAATAATGTTGAATAAATTCAGTCAAGTAGGTCATGGGTTTTTAAAGATCATAACTGGAAGAAGTGTTCATTGGCATATGATACTACTATGTTCATTGATTATGAACAACAGAGTGATGAGAAAGATTTAGGGAAATGTGCATTGGACTGGAAGTCACAAGGGCCTATATGTTCATGTTCTGCCTCTTTTACACTAGTTGTATGATCTTGAAAAAGTCACTTTAACTCTGAGAGCCTCGTGGAACAGTTGTATTAGTATAGGATAAATCTAAATATGTCAATTTCTGGGGAAGGAGTTTATTATTTGATAAAACTTCTAGAAAAGCTGAAAAGCATTCTGACAAAAATTAGGTCTACTATCTCATGCCATATACTAATATAAACTTTTACATGACTTAACCAAAAAAAAAAGTTGTCATCATAGGCAAATTAAAAAACCAAGGAGGGGGCGGCTAGGTGGCGCAGTGGATACAGCACAGACCCTGGAGTCAGGAGTATCTGAGTTCTAATCTGACTACAGACACTTAATAATTACCTAGCCTTGTGGCCTTGGGCAAGCCACTTGACCCCATTGTCTTGCAAAAAACCTAACAAACAAAACAAAAAAAAAACAAGGAAAATATCTGAAGTATATCTATATTTTCATGGATAATAGGGGATAGAGAAGATCATAAGGCTTAAAATACAATATTAATTTCTTTCTTTTTAGATTTTTTTCAAGGCAATGGGGTTAAGTGGCTTGCCCAAGGCCACATGGCTGGGTAATTATTAAGTGTCTGAGGTCACATTTGAACCCAGGTACTCCTGACTCTAAGGCCGGTTCTCTAGCCACTGTGCCACCTAGCGGCCCCTTACAATATTAATTTCATAAAAATAAAGGGGATTCCCCCCCCAACATAAGCAAAGCCAAGGTCAATAAGATTAGAAGGGAAAGAAGTAAATGGGAAATATCTTTATAGCAAGTTTCTCTGTTAAAAGTATGATATTGGGGCGTCTAGGTGGCGCAATGCATAGAGCACACCCTAGAGTCAGGACTACCTGAGTTCAAATCTGGCCTCAGACATTTAATAATTACCCAGCCATGTGGCCTTGGGCAAGCCACTTAACCCCATTGCCTTGCAAAAAAAAAAAACCTAAAAAAAAGGAAAAAGTCTGATATCAAGGATACATAAGCTGCTGATTCAAAATTTCTAAAAAATAGCCATTCACCAAAATTCAACTATAGTAAATGGTGAAAATATACAGTTTATAAAGAAATAATATAAGCTATCAACAAACATGAAAAATGCTGAATTAGGGAAATGCAAACTAAAGCAACTTTGAGATTTCACCCCTCAAGTATCATATTGGCAAAGACAATCTACAAAAGAAAAACTAACAAATGTTGGAAGGGCAAGGAGGATAGAGACTCATCAATGTACCAATGGTAGAGCAATGAATTAGTTGAACCCTTCTGAAGAGCAATTTGGAACCATGTGCATAAATTTCCTAAATAAAGTTTACTTTTTCCCATAGTTAGCATCACTAGATCTCTACGCAAAGAGACCAAAAAAAGTAAAAAGAACATGAGCACAAGTATAAAAATAGTAGTAATTTTTTTTAGAAGAAATGAAAATAATTGGGAATGACTGTCAATTGCATAACAGATGAACAAATTGTGTTGGAATATAATCAAACCTTTGAAAAATGACAATGCAGTTTTAGAGAAATATAGAAGAACTCATAAATTAAGATTGAAAGAAATGAATAGATAAAAGAAAATAATTTATATATTAATGACATTAAAATTAAAAAAAAATTAAAGCTCTGATCAATGCAATGAACAATATTTTCAAAAGACAGATAAAGAAGCATGCTTTTTAACCATTGTCTGAAATGTAATGGTTCAAGATAAAGACTCATATACATATTTTCAGACACAGTTAAGGAATTTCTTTTTTCTTGACTATGAATATTTGTTACAGACTTTGTTTTCCCTTTTTCTTTTTTTTCCTCCCTAATTAAGATTGGGATCAGTGACGGAAGAGGGACAGAGCAGCAAAAATATAGGAAAATTAAAGAAATAGAATGAATCAATCTTTAAAAAAAACATGTGCAGAAAAAGTCAGAAAGAATAATAGCCTAATAGGATAACTTTCAAAGTTGAATTTGTTACATATTTAAAGGAAAATTAAGTTGTACATAACGTCTACATTTTCATGAAAGTCATCTTCCATTACACTATGATTATTATTATTGTTGTTGTTATTATTTTTCTGAAGCTAACAAATGTGAAATAAAATGAATATTTTATTTTATTTTTTTAGGTTTTTGCTAGGCAATGGGGTTAAGTGGCTTGCCAAGGTCACACAGGTAATTATTAAGTGTCTGACTCCAGGGCTGGTGCTCTATCCACTGTACCACCTAGCCACCCCCTAAAATGAATATTTTAATAAACATAGTGTGATGGAAGATGACTTTCATATTCTTTAATAATATTAATTAGACTAACTACTAAACTGATTGGCTACAGTGTCACTGTGCTGACCTCATTGTTGCATGCCGGCGAAATGTGGACAGTCTACCAATTCCATGCCACAAACTGAATCACTTTCACTTATTGTTTTAGAAAGACTGAAGATCAGCTGGCAGGATAAAATATCAGTCACTGAGGTCCTTTCTGAAGTTAAACTGCCAGCCATCAAATGTTATACATGACACAACTAATGACGGGTTGGCCATGTTTTTTTATATGCCAAACCTACAATTGCCAAAAGACTATTTTATGGAGAATTCACATAGGGCAAGTTCTCACAGAGGGCTCAGAAGAAATGAGACAGGGTCACGCTGAAGGTCTCCCTTAAGCACTTTGGAATTGATTGTGCAACATGGGAGCAGGACCACCCAGCATGGTGTGTCCTCATCAGCGAGGGTGCTGTGCTCTATGAGAAGGGCAGAATGGAAGGAAAGGAAATGTGGCATTTGGGTGTTTTAGATAAACACTCAAGGTGTTGATGTGGACTAGTTTTACCTGACCTATGGTGCAGCATCCCTAGATCGTATTGATCTGATCAGTCACAGTTGGACACACTGTACCTTGCCTTTAACATAGTGATGTCATTTTGGTTTTCTTCCATAATGAAAGGAAAAGAGCCAACCAACATAAAGAAAAGAGTTTAACAAACTGTCCTGGCTATCTTATTCATAGCAGACATGGATGGATGAGAGTAAGTTAAATGATAGCTGTCTTTAAGTAATTGGGTGGAAAAGAGATTAGATTTGTTCCATTTCACTCCAGAGGACAGAATAAAGAGTCAATTTAATCTTATTATATTGGAAAACTTAACAATTAAAGCTACCCCCAAAGTGGAATAAGTTGACTTGGCAAGTTAGTGAGTTCCTCCTTTTTGGAAGCCTTCAAGCAAAAGGTGAATAGCTACTTGGCTTGGTTTGAAAATTTTTCCTTTGGGTTGGTCTAGATGAATTTCCTTCTGGAAATTCCTTCTGGAAATTCTTTGAATTTCCTTCTCAATCTGAAATTCTACAATTCCATGATGACTTATCCATAAGTACTGAATAAGAAAAACCAATGTCATTTGTCGGTAATAGCAGAGAGTAGAACCTGGAGTCAGGAAGAACTATGCTGAAGTTCTTCCTCTGTGGCTTACTCCTATGGGACATAGGCATATCATTCACTTTACTCAGCCTCGGGTTTCTCAACTTTAAAACGATAATATCTATAGTACCTATCCCATAGGGTTCTTTCAAAGTTCAAAAAAAATGTGGTTCTATAAAAAACACTTTCTAAACTTTAAAAATAATGTTAAAATAGGCATATTTAGATTTACCATATACCAGCACAACTGGTCCTCAAGGCTCTCAAAGTTAAAGGGACTTTTTCAAAATCACACAACTAGTGTAAAAGGAGTAGAATGTGAACATAAAGGCCCTTGTGACTTCCAGTTCAATACACATTTCTCTAAATCATTGTCATCACTCTGTTGTTCATATTCAATGAACATAGTATCATAGACCAATGAACACTTGTTCAAATCATGAACTTTAAAAAATATTTTAAAAATAATGTAACTATGATTTATCTTTTCATTATTATTACTCTGATGACCAAATACATAATAAACTGTGACAAAATATAAAATTTTATCACAACCTGAGTCTCCATCAACCTCTACATTCATACAGCGTCTTACTCTATAATTTCCTTCTATTTGTATATCTCCATAATTTTATGTGGGTATGCCCTTCTCTATACCTGCCTCTCTTCTTTTCTACTTCTTTTTACTTCATTTTCTTCCTTTTTGTCCATTCCCCAACTGGAACAAAAAGAAAAGAAAAACCTTGTAACAGAAATGCAAAGTCCAACAAAAGTAATATTCATATTAGTTAAATATAAAAACGTATGTGTTATTACCCTTCCCTAGGTTTCTTCTATCCCATCCCTCCCTTCTTTTCTCATATTTTCTTACTTGACCACATCATAGAAGAAGAATGTTTTAGTACTTATTCTATTCATTCCATAATTATATATAATCCCTATTCACAAGTTGAAATCAGAGAAATCAAATGAATTGCATGTTTTTAATGTACATGCAATCCTCAAATGATCTCTGACTTAATAGCTCAAGAATCACAAAACTGTTACAACTATGATATATCTATTATTCCCTAATTTTAGCAGAAGAGATCGATGAGTTCCACAGAGAAGGAAATCACTCAGCTACCAAAGCTACTCATAGGCATATCTGGTACAAAAAAAGAACTCATCTTTTTTCTCTTTATTCAGGACTCTTTCCAACAGTTTCCCAACTGAATTGGTAGGGTTAGGATTGAAAATGAACTAGCTTCACATCTCAATTTTCCAGGGGATTTGTGTTCTCTAAGAAATGAGATGTTTATCCACAAGGGCCAGTGGACTCTGCTCATGAAGCCATTCTATGAGTGATAGGAATGAGAAAGAAAAGGAAAACAAGTCAAATACCAAGAGAAATGCTTCCTTGTCAGGAAGTGATTGCATGGGAATGGAGAGGAAATTTCTAACACAATCACTAGGCACAGCTGTTCAGTCATGTTCACTATTCTTTAGAGGATCCAGAGCAGTCACACATGGATTGCACTTCAAAATGTATCTAGGACACCAATATTGTGTTTTTAAATGCATGAATCTGTTTCAGATGCTGGCTTAGAAAATCACCGAAATGTGTCATGTTAACAAAGGTATTAGTCCTTTGTGAACCAGGCACTGTTTACAGTAAAGCTCCAACGCTTTTTTGGATTTGGTTATTAAAATACTGACAATTAAAAAAAAACAAACCTGTCTTTATTCCTTGAACTAGTTTTGTCCTATGATTAATTATATATATATATATATATATATATGCATATATGTATAAAATTCTGAATATACACACTGCTTTCTTGTAGTGAATTTTCTCAGGAGTTGGAAAAGAAGTCAAATAGTTCTGATTCTATGCAACAGACTAAATAGATGGTCTTCACTTCAAATATTCTGACTACATGGGGAGGAAATAAGACAAAAAGTTGACTAAGTGAAACCATATATACATATATGTGCATTATGCATATAGAAACATATGCACAGGTATGTACATATTTATACTGAGAATATAAATATAATGCATATATGTATTTATATATGGATGTTCTATTTGTCTTATTGTTTGTCCTTCATTCCAATAATATAATAGGTGATGTTTTGACTTACATGTGAATTGGAATTAAGTGGGGCACAGTTACATAAGTCATTAGTCTCACTCTGTCTTACTGGAGTCATTGAATATCAAAGACAGGACAAAACTCAAGGCAGTTGGTGATGGCTGAAGATAGGTAGATGACCTTGGCATTGTCAATTTATACCCAAACCCAAGGTGCTCCACAATGCCAACTTTACCACCTCCAAGGTCATTTGAACAAATTATTCTCATTCACCCATTCCACCTGGGAAAATCTTCTCATCCTTGGTAAAGATCCCCTTAAAGCAAAAATAAGTTCCAAGTTTGTATGTTATTCTCCACTTGGTTTAGTCAGTTTGCTGAAGCAGTCTCCTGGATTCTGGCTCACATTATAGTTTATTGGAGCCACAATTGAGAGATGGATAAAAGGTGGACACCAAGCATGGATGAACCTCCCAGAAAAACAAGACCACATCAGGGGGGCTAGTCCTCTTGAACACCCAGTATACTAATAATATAGGTCTTTTATGTGTAATATAATCTTCATATAACAAATGAAATCATTCTCAATTTTATATCCTATTCAATCATTTCAAAAATTTTGATTTTTGAAACAGGATTGCATAAAAAATGGGATTGATAAAAAAAATCTGAATCAGATAAATTCATTTGCAGCATCAAACCAAAACCAAAATTCGTAATTCCCAGATAAGAACATGAGATATTGCCAAAAAAGGTTTTTTTTTTTATTTCAGTTGAGGATGAGGGGTAGAGATTATGTGATTTGGTTGTGGTGAGAGGATCATGGAATGTGCTTAAGAGGGCTGTCACTGATTTCCCATTATTATAGGGAAAAAAATAAAGTTAAATCTTTCTTCTCTGATTTCACTCCAATATATGTTGGATTTTTCTACATGGTGGATGACTTGATTACCAAGACAGGTCAATTAATATCATGTTAATAAAATCTTTATAGAAATGATCTGTTTAGATACTGACTTTATCCAAGAAGAAAACTATATCATAATGGAAGGGATTAAAATGTATTTTGGAAATATTTGATAACATACATAAGAATAAAATGTCATAAAGATAAAATTAATTTGCTGTTTTCTACATCACTTTGTAGTGAAGAATCTTTTTTTTTATTTGAGTTTGACATTGAGGTAGACTAAGAAAGAAAAGAAAGAATGAAGGGAGAGGAGAAAGAAAAAGAAAAATGATGACATAAAGAGAAAAAGGAGATAGAAGACAAAGATTGAACTTGAATGAGCAAAATGGAGCCTTAAAGATCCTTTATTTGCCAATATTTCAAATATATATGTTCAACTATAGAACAAAGGAGGAAATATATACTGACTGAAGTTTCTGACTTTTGTCATAGAGGAAGTCCTGCAAGGTTCTCAAGCAGAAGATGGATTTTATAGGGGTAGGTATCAACCATCCAGAAACTGAAGCATCTGCCTCAAAAAAGAATAATGACTTAGCAATCCACATAGAAGAAATAAAGTTGGTGAAATTTTCACATGCAGTTAAAGACAGGTTTATTAATTAGTCCATCATTACATATTTAAGACTGCAACTTCAGATGGAAATTATCTTGGAGGAAGAAATGGTTGAATCTCTATCAGAAAAGTCAGGAATTAGGGGAGGAGCCAAAAGAGCAGAATAAAGCTACAAATTTTGTTAAGCTCTTTCAACACATATTCTCTATGATAACTTAACAAATGTCACAAATTCAAACTCAAAATCACAGTGAATGGTTCAGTCTAGACCATCTAAGAAGACAAAGAGGTGGACACATTTACAGACAAAAACTCAAGAAAAAAATAAAATGCAGGTTGGACATAAGTCTCCTAGAAGAGATAGCATTTAAAAAAGAACAAAAAATATTTTTAGATCAAATAAGATAGATATGAAAATTGGGGGGAAGGAAATAAAGAGTAATTTAAGAAAATAATTATCAGTGAATTAGCAGTTTTGAAAGAGGCATAAAAATGCTAAATTAAATACTTCCCTAAAAATTATAATTGATGAAATGCTGAAAAAAAGTACTGAAGAAAATAATGCCTTAAAATTTAGACCTGGTCAAATGGAAATTAATTAACCAAGAAATAGTAAAAAAGTCACAAGACTGAGAAAAGTAAAAATGAAATATCTCATAGGAAAAAAACAATTGATTTGAAAAATAAATGCGAGAGATAATTTAAGAATTTTTGAACTATCATAAATACATGAACAAGAAATAAAGACTGGATAATGATATTTCAAGAAAATATAAAGCAAACATTCCAGATTTCTTAGAACCAGAGGACAAAACAGAAAGTGAAATAATTCATTTACTAAATTCAGAAATTCTAAATGAAATTCTAAAATGAAAGTCAATTATTGATGATGATGATGATGATGTTTGTCCTTTATTCTCAAAGAAGACTAGAACATCAGAGAAGTAATTCCATGACAAGCAAGTAAATTGGAATTGAGTGAGGGGAAGCTGTGCTAAATCCTCTGCCTCACTTTCTCCTCCAGATCCATCTGGGTCTAGTGGCCAGATATGGATCAGGATGATTGCAGATAGCCCTGGACAATCAGGGTTAAGTGACTTGTCCAAGGTCATACAGTAAGTAATGTCAAGTATGAAAGCCCAAATTTGATCTCGGATGCTCCTGACTCCAGGGTTTGTGCTCTAGCCACCAACTGCAATTATTAAACTACTTAGCTACTTGGACAAAGGCATAAATGTACATCATTATTATGTTGGGATGATCTCAAAAAAGGAAAGGTGAGAAAGAAGGTTGCAATGGGATAAAGAAAAGGAAAGGAAGAAAGGAGAAGATAATCTAACATTTAAAAAGATGCAAGGGACAGTTTTTCAATGGAAGAGAGAAGATATGTACAACATAGGGATGGAAGAACATACAGATACACACACAAACACAGAATTGATGCAGAACTACCCAACAGGGAAATAGGAGGGGAAGATGTTAGTGAAAGGGACAGGGTTTAAAAAGGTAAGATAGTCAGTGGTCAAAAAAAATAGACCTTTGAAAAGGAGGAATTGAAAAAAGAATAGAAAAAAATAGAATTGAGGGAAATCGAGATAGGAATCATACTTGGGAATGAGAATGGGAAGAATTTACACATAAAACATACTAAAATGAATTGAAAACTAGAAATCTGACAGTATATAGTTTAAAAGACACACACACACACACACACACACAGAATTGAAGCAAGGGACGAGGTCAGAATCTTTTATTCTCCAACTGAAGTTAGTTTTTTTAAAAAAACACTGGATAGATAACCATCAAAGGATGATCAGATTTAAAGAGATAAATTATATTTTTCTAAAGGCTACTGAACATAGTTGATATATATATATATATATATATATATATATATATATATATATATATATATATTTGGATTCTGTGGTAGTTGATATATATATATCAACTACCACAGAATCCAAATTCCTGAAAGAAAAGAGTTACAGGAGGAAATAAAAAAGTTTTTGCTTCTAGATGAGGATATTTTAATTCATCTACCTCAGATCTAAATAAATTTAACTGCAAAAATAATTATGTAGATGAATAGACTTTTAGAAAAGTTGAATGTGATAGATCTCTGGAGAAAACTGGATTAGAAAAGAAAGACTACCCCTATTTTTTTAAATTGACCATGACTTGTTCACAAAAAGTGATAAAGTATTAAGGCATAAAAACCAGACAAAGAAATGCAGAAAAAAACAATTATTAAATGCATATATTTCAGATCATAAAGTTGTAAATATTATATTCAATAAAAACTTCAAAGTACAGATTTAAAAAGTATCGGAAGACTACTGTTTGGTCTACATTCCAAAGATATCATAAAAAGGGGAAAGATTCAGATGTAAAAAATATTTTAGCAGCTCTTTTTATTTTGGCAAAGAATTAGAAATTGAGGGGATACCCACCAATTGGGGAAAGACTGAACAAGTTAATGTTTGTGAATGTTAGTACTATTGTTCTGTAGAAATCACAACAGGTCAAACTTTAAAAAAGCCTAGAAAGATGTGCATGAGCTGATGCAAAGTAGTAGAACCCGGAGAACATCATACACTTAACATCAACACTATGATAAAACCAAATATGATGGACACAGTTCCTCTCAGGAGTTTAGTAATCAAGGATATCCTGAGATTCCTGTTATGGAAAATACCCCCACATGCAAAAAAAAATAACTATGGGCTTTGAATGCAGAGAAAAATATTCTATATCATTTCTTAAGAAATTCTTTTATGTTGTTTCTTTCTTTCTCACATTTTTTCCCTTAGTTCTAATTCTTATTTTGCTACATGATGAATATGAAAATATGTTCAATACAATTTTACATTACAAATTATATCAGATAGTTTGTTGCCATGGGAGAAGGGATGAAAGGACAGGTGGTAGGAAAAAAATCAAAAACTTGCAAAAGGATGGATGTCAAAAATTATTTTTGAGTGTAATTTGAAAAAATAAATGTTTTATTAATATATTGGGAACCTAACAATCTAATCCTAAAGAATCAGGAATGAAAAAAACAAATCATGGACATATCTTGTAATTATGGTCATGGAGATCATACATAGGTAGACAGACTCCCAAATATCATTTTTTCAATTATTTTAAATGGAGTTTTTTTTTCTATATCTTCCTGGTGGTTTTTGTTGGCAACGTAGAAAACACTAAAGATTTATGTGGGTTTATTTTATATTCTGAAATTTTGCTTGCTATTTGTTTCTGTATTTTTAGTTGACTGTCTATGGATTCTCAAAGTATTCCATCATATCATTTGCAAAAAGGGGATAATTTTCTTTCCGTATTGTTCATTTATTTTTCACTTCCTTTTTCTTGTCTTATTGCTACAGCTAACATTTCTGGTACAATGCAGAACCATAATGGTGAAAATGGACATCCTCGCTTCACATCTGTCTTATTGCAAAGTCTTCTAGTTTATTCCTATTATAGATAATACTGGATCTCTCTTTTTGATAGGAACTGCTTATCACTTTAAGAAAAGAGCCATCTATCCCTATGCATTCTAATATTTTAATGGGAATGGATGTTGAATTTTTTTCTATATGGTAACCATCTATTAAAAGTAAAATTAACTAGGAAAGATTGAGTAAATCTGCTCAATGCAATGAATCACCCCAGATCTATAGAATTCAAGATGAAAAAATGCTATACATCTCTAGATAGTGGATGGATAGTCTTAGACAGATTAAATTCTATAGCTTTCCTTTATTTTTCTTACTTTTTAAAAATATAACTAATGTAGAAATATGTTTGACATAATTTTATATGCATAATAGATATATTATTTTTTGTCTTCTCAGTGAAGAAAGAGGAAATAAGCTATGGAGATAATTTGGAACTGAAAATAATATAATTTAAAATAAAAAATAAAGCATAACATATGAAAAAAAGAAAAAAATTAGCAATTACAATCCATTGAATTTGCTTCCTGGCTTTTTATAAGATCACTACCATTATCCCAATGAAGATATATGTATACTTACAATTTGATCCTGCTATTTCTAAGAAATCAAAATTATAGGTAACTTAAGAAGCAATGATAAGTACAAACAATGTTAAGAAAGTAATTTCTCCCTTTAACCTTTTGGCAGATGAAGTGCAGACAAGGAAACTATTTAATTTAATCAGATTCCCCACGTTAAATGGAATGACAAAGACCATGAGAGAGATGATACTTATTTCTCAAAATGCCTATGTCTTCAACATTAAGTCTAGAGACATTTAGAAAGTGAACAAGTACATGTTGGTTACTAGAATTTGTACAGAATAAACACTATAGTTGAATCAGGACTTGGTTATTTATGGAAGGGGTATAACCACCACTATAAATACTCTTTGGTGACTTGGGGACACATACATAGTGATTTATTATCCTTACAATCATCCTATAAATCATATTTGTTGTTAGAGAAGGATGCGCCTTTCCTTCCCTAAGGAGTACAGTTGGTTGGTGGAAGTGGAATAGAATGACAAAATGGAAACCTTTGAAAATTCTGACCTGATGGGAAACTGAAACTTAAATTTATTCTCCCAACATAAAGTTTCTTTCTCTTATACACTGTGATACTGAAGCTAATCCAACACCAAGACTTTAACAAACCTGCTTCAACCCATGACTGTGGTCAGAAAGCTAGGGGTTAGCATAACTGACTGCTTCAGTCCTGAGAGATATTCCATTCTAACCTAGCCTAACAGATCTCTAAAGAAGACCTCTGGAAAGTCTGCATTTATGACCATTTGGGGATAGATTTTTATATTCTATACCATGGAATCCGTGATTCTAGAAACAACAGAAATAACTGTACCCAGATTACTAAATGTTATAAGAAAACCAAAAAAAGTTCCTCCTCCCTTCTGTGAAGCCGGTACAGAGTTTATGCTCATCTAACCCATCAACTTCAGAAACATGAAGAGAAGAATGCAAAACAACTTCAACCATGTGAACGTTCTGGGGGGATTTAGAAATGAGGGCAACTATGAAGATAAGAGTTGACAGAAAGAATATCAACTCCTGACTTGGTACCACTCTGATCATCTTTCCCATCAATTATTTAGATAAGAAAGATCTACATTAAAATTAATCATGAAGTTCTGAATTGCTTCTTTACATTAATAATAAAACAGTTGCAGCAAATGCAAACAGACACGTAATAGAATAAGAAATAATGCTTAACACACAGAGGGAAGAATACAATTTAGCTGAAACACAGAGAAGCTAATTAATGTATTACACTAAAAAGGGGAGCGGGTAGGAAGGAGAGGAAACCAGCAAAGGTGTTCAATCTCAAATGGAAGGTTTTCCAGATTTATCTCTGACATATTCATATCTGTGTTCCCCCCTTCCCTGGAGAAAAGGATTGGAAGGAGAACTTAAAATAGATAAGAGTGATTGACAATTTAAAGAAGGTAGGTGGACAAAACATTTTAACCAAAGAAATCAATTCAGTTGTAGCCTAATCTTGAGGTTCTCTCAAGTTTCATTTTGCATTGTAACTGTATGATTTCCCCACCACCCGCTTTCATACTTTACGTGACTGATTATGCTAGCTGTCCCTTTCCCTTCTCTCCAATTCTACTCTTTAATGAAAATGTATGTTGATCAATGCCCAATGTCTCTTCTTGTTTTGAGTCTGGTCATGGGAATTGATGCGTTTTTTCAAATTCTTCAAAATATGTTAAGATGATATTTAAAAAAGTCTGCTTAAGAACAGTCACCCTGGAATTATTATCTCAATTGCTTATTCCAAAGCACCATTGATCCTCAGTTCAACTCAAGTCAAATCCAAAATTAGTCATTTATCATCTAATGTGTTTCCAGTAATCACTGGTGTGATTAGAGTTATAAAGAAAGGGGAAAAAAAGCATCACCAATGATAATTCTATATGCATCTAGCATTGATGAGAGTCAGGTCAAATAGAGATATACACAAATGACCAGAACATAAGGTCGTGATACAAACTCTATTGCTTTATTCTTGGATATTCAGACTTTTATAACAAAATCTTATCTCAGGCATGAAAAGTTAGATGAATCCCTGCTGCATAACTTCCTGGGTTGATTTACAGTATTTATCCTCATAAGTCCACAAACACTCCGTGATGCCACAGAATGACTGAAGTCAGAGTTCACTGATGAGCCAACAAATTTATTTAATGAATAAGAATACATGCAAATCTCTGGTGGCAAAGGTCACCAAAAATATCTGTAAATCACTTTTAGGAGCTGGCCCTCAACAGAAAAACATGGTATAAGCCTTGAAAAGGCTTATACAACCATTGAGAATATAAGTTTAACACAAAAGGACTTTTTTGTTACTAATTACAAGATGTGGATAATAATCAAAGAGTCTCAGACCTGGAAGGGTTGATGGAGGTTACCTAATCCAGTTCAATCAAGAAAGCATTTAATAAATATCTACTAAATTCAAGACTCTGTAGTTAGTGCTAGAATGAGGAAAAGATGAATGGCCCCTACTTCCTGGAAATATACATTCTAGTATAGTTCATACCTGAGCAGGCATTCACTTGACAATAAGTAATCAACCTCTAATTGAAAATTTCTACTTATAGAAATCTAAATCTAAAAAGTTCATTTCCCTTTTGAGAAGCCACTTTTTTCTCCTCATAAATATAAGATTAGAATTGAATAATTATTTCACTAGTTTGGAGAATGAACTAGTGAGGAAAGTCTCCATGATTTCAGGTCAATACTTTCTAGTCAATTTACAATATTGGAGAGTTTTGAGGGGGGGGGTACTGAGATATTAAGTGACTTTCATGTTATTTATACCTAATAAGTCCTACATAAGGCTCTTCTCAGGGAATATTATGTATTGTTCATTTTTTAATGAATCATAGTGTGCATCACCTTTACTCTATTTTAACCTTATTGATAGTAGGATTTATGTCTTGTATGACTTCAGAGACCTCACAACAACCTTACACACAGTAGATCCTTAGGAAATATTTATTGAATAATTGACTATGGGCATTGGATGAGTAGAGTCTTCATATTATGAGGTGAAAATTTATATTAAGGTGACAAATGAGAAAGGTTGGATAGATATGATGACTAGTTGTTGGTAGATTTTTGTCATGGTGTTTGGTCTGGAAGGATCATAAGATCAGTTTTAGGGCTAAAATGTACATTTCTGTCTTCTAATCCCAGACCTTACTTTAAAGATGAAGTCATTGAGGCAGAGAGAGATTTAGTCACTTGCCCAAATTGTCTCCTTCCCCAATAACTGCAACCAATGGTAATGGTCACACTAATAGATGGCATCTTCTTGCATTAATAATCAAGCTTTATGTCTGTGGAATATAGTAAGAAATAGTCCTTCTTTTCAGAATGTATAGAAACTGTCCCACTACATTTGTTTAATTAAAGACCTTGGTGACATCAGAAACTCTGAAAAGAACAACTCATAATGTCCCTCAATTTGAGACTATATAGAAACCAGTCCACATTAAGATTTTCAGTTAAAAACATGCTAAATCTATTTCACTTGTATTGTCCTCTTTTCAATCACTTCGAATTTACCAGAGTCAGTTGTCCTCTTCTTTGGCTATACTGCTTAAAAAATTCCCTGCGGGTCAAATCCCAACTCTTTTTATAATGTAATCCCCACAAGAGATTTCTTTTTTTTTTCATGGGTCTTTATGCTTGGATTAATCTGTTTTTTCTATATTTTTTCTTTCAAGGTTATCCTTGAGGCTTCCAGTAAACAGTTCAGTGGAATTTCTTTGATATTTAGTCAAATCCTTAGTTAAATTTAAGCCTTTGGGGGAACTCAAAGCTCAAAAGTAACTCTGCTATTATTACTAAACCCGTATCCACTTATCATCACCACTATAAGCTATCCATCATCAATTATTTTTGTATTTACTGATTTATTTATGATCAACCCTGTCATATTTATTTAATTTCCATCTGCTTATGGGATCTCACAGCATGGTTGATTAGTGCAATTAAATAGAATGAAGTACAGAAAGCCCTCTTCAAGCTGGATGGGGGAGAGACACTTCATCATTAATGTTTCTCTTTGTATTTTACAAGTTGAATTTGGGCTGTTACATACTGGGGAATCTGGCATGCTTAGTGGTGTGCTACTAAATGTGGAACTGATGCTCCTGGGAAGTAAATGTGCACAGGATAAACTTTTAAATCTAATCTGCATTAACATTTTGACTATCATTTCCTTAAATCTAGAAGATGAACAGCAATGAGTCCAGTCTTCATTTGTGGAACTGATTCCTAAGGTGTAAATGATTTCCCCCAAAATTAAACAATTAATTTTTTCAAAACCGTAAGAGCTGTCTCCAGCACATCCCTGTGCATGCTAATCTATGATTTTGAGTTTATGGTCTTAAATAAGGATTATAAATTATTCAATTTAGCCTCCTTTGTAATATCTTGCTCTCAAAACACACTTATGGCAGCATCAGAGGACAGAAGTTCAAATTTCACCTACTTCTTTGACCTTGGGCAAATCTCTGAAACTTATTGGTCCTTAGTTGTCTACGTGTTCAACGAAATGATTGGATTAGATGGTCTCTGAATTATCTTCCTACCTTTGATCTATAATCCTACTATGGATGAAGAATGAGTAATCATTGCAGTTAGTATCTATTTATAATCATCTAAAAATGGATTAAAATAGCCATGTTAATTGCCTCAGGACAAATGGAAAGATCTCATAGAATATGTAAAAATTCTGTGCCCACAGAAATAAAATTTTTATTTGAAACAATTTGATAATAAATTACCACTTTTCTCATTTTGCCTTCCCACCAATGCATCCAAACTTCTAATCTTGAAAAGTTCTCCAATCCAGGCAAATGGGTCTATATTATATTACTCAGATTTAGAATTCCCTAACCAAACTCCCTCCTCATTTCCTTACTAACCATCTCTTCATTTCCCACCAGCTTCCATTTCTTGGAGTGGATTCCACCATGATCCCAGAAAACCTCATCTGTAGGAAATTCATCAAACTGTAAAATTGAATGAGCCTTGGTATCTACATCTCTTCTCTTCCTTTAGTACCTATGCCTCTATGATTGTTAAAGTAGAGATAATAAAACCCTCCCAACCCCCAAAATACCCTTCCATTTAAATAGGGGTTCCAAGTCATCTATTTCTTGATTTCCTACCACCTGTAATTTTTTTTTTTTAGTTTTTTACAAGGCTGTGTGTTTAAGTGACTTGCTCAAGGTCACACCGCTAGGAAATTATTATGTATCTGAAACTAGATCCAGGGCCAGTAGTCTATCCACTGTACCACTTAGCTGTCCCAACCACCTGTACTCTTTGTCCTGGACTTAATACCTTTCCTTTCCCTCTATTTCTTCTCCCACAATAGGCTTTTTGGTCTTTTTGTGTTGTCTTCCTTTAAAACAGCAGAAATCACCTTTCTATTAAATATTTCTATCCACAGCACTTAGTATAGTGCTCTACACATGTCTGACTCTTCATGACCCTATTTGAGATTTTCCTGGCAAAGATGTTAGAATGGTCTGCCATTTCCTTCTCTAGCTCATTCATCATATGAGGAACTGAAGCAAAGTTAAGTGACTTGGCCAGGGTCACCCAACTAGCAAGAATCTAAAGTCATATTTGTACTCAGGTACATGAGTCTTACTGACTTGAGACTCAATACTCTATCCACTGTACCACCTGGCTGCCCTAGCCTGGCACCAAGTAGATGGTTAATAAATGTTCACTGACTGATGAACTCCATCTTTCAAGATTCCCCGATTCCTTCATGTCTCAGTTGACATTCTTTTTGATTACAGATAGCCTTTCCTAATTACTCCACATACTATTAATGTTTTTCCTTCTCCCCAAATTGTCATACTTGGGTCTCTCGATTTACATGTTGTACTCCCGAATTAGGGGGGAAATATACACCTTTAAGAATGAGTATGATTTTCACTTTGGATTTCACAATGCCTTGTCCCTAAGCAGATAGTGTGTTGGATCATACAGGATAAGATCTACCCCATCCACTAGCTCATGCCTGAGAAGGAAGGGGTGCCTCTCTCCTCAGGTCTCTGGGAAATCTCATTTCCAGTCTCAGTAATTTCTTTGCCAGTCTTCAATGATGCAATGTTGATAAGTCAGGTCATTTTATTTTAAATCAAACTTTCATAAAATATATATGACAAAAAGGAAAAGATGCTTATAATTACAAAGGGAATAGTAGAAAAAATTAAACAGAAAATCTCTTTGGAAAAAATAATTGGAACTAAATAGAGCATCTGCAATATCGCTGAATAAAGAAAAGGAGTGAAATTCAATTTAATTTTACAAGGTGATCATGGAAGCAAGAGGATTGTAGAGAATAACCTCATTAATAACATCAATGGAGTCCACCAAGCTTTATAATTATTACTCCATTCAGGGGAAAAAGTTTCTCCATGCATAACTTCAAATGGTTTATTTTGTGAACTCGGGAAATTGGAGGATGTGAAAAGGATAAGGAACTTGAGGTCATAGAATTAACTTGATGTGTTTTTCTAAAAGTCAGAATAGATTGGTGAGGCATCTACAGTCTTACTCCAGCTATTCTTTGACCTTGCATGTATTGGCAAAAGTAATGACCAGAGTTGAATACAATCTTTGATCATGTAATAATAGAGAAGGCATTTATAGAATTCACTTCACGAAAATCCATTGAACTCACTTGGCTACTTGATCAAAGAAAAAACTAATTCTGAGAAAATTTTGAGAAACAGATTTTGAGCTAGGGTTTTTATCTCCAAGACTAAGGAACAAGTTTTATTCCAATAGCTTTAGGGAACAAGAGTTACACAAACACATCTACAAGATAAATACCCTAAATATTCCCACCTCATTTTAATGGATAAAAAAAAACAGGAAAAAGGAATTACGGCAGTGATTTGGTCAGGCTCACAGAGGTCTTAGCTAAAATCCAGGTCAGCAGAATGCAAATAGGCAGGGAGTAAGGGGATTTGGAATCTGGAAAACCATACTTGAAATATATCTGAGACATATACCAATATTGTGATAGCAAACAAATCACTTAACCTTCTATGATCTGCTTCCTCGTGATTACCTGAAAGACTGACCACAGGTCATTATAAAGAAATTCTTCCTGTCTTTTAGAGTTGAATTAAAGTCCAATCATTTATCTCAATCTTGTCTTGAAAATGCTGTAAATGACATTCCTATACAGTTGTAGATTTTATAAGGTACAGTGAAGAAAGTGCTATTTCTAGAAAGAAATGACAAGTTTAAGTCGACTTTGTCATTTACTACCTATGTGATCTTGGGATAAACTCCTGATACATCAGTTTCCTCATCTGTTAAATGAGATTATATCAAATGGGTCCTGAAGTTTCTTCCTTCAACTAACTCTATTACTCTACAGTCATTGTCTCTGTTATAGTTCAAAAAAGATAATCACCAGTATGGTCTGGAAGAATGATCTAAGCAATCATGGAGGAGTTGATGGGATTGGAAATGAATAAAAGTTGGAATGATAGAAGGTAGGTACAGAGTAAAGAGGTAGGTTTCAAGAAACTGGCTTTGTGAGAATTACCTCAATGTGATTCTAGGAAGATGCACAAACCTAATTTATCCCTCCAGGACACAAAAATTGATCTAGGAGCCTCCTCTCCAGTTTGATTTATTTCTCTTAGCTGTGGAAGAATGCCAGTCTCTACTTTAGGCTACCAGGTAGGTGCCTTGGCACTTGGTTGCCACCTAGATCATTCTCACCTTTTCACTTTTTCAATATGTCTAGAGGGTTTTGAACTCCTTCTCCACCTCAGTTTCCAAAACATGTATTCCAGAGCTCTTATTTTCTTTCCATTCTCTGACTCAAGGACACAGATTAGTATAGACACACTATTATAAACCTATCCATAATAGTGCAAGAAGTTGAATAATTTGAAATATTTGGCAGCTTTATGAATACATGCTTCAATCTCACAAAATCCAGTTATTAGTAGTAGCATCAATATGAACATAATGTCAATTTATTATTAATGATATTGATATTAATACTAATTTATATTTCTATTCAAATTCTCAAATGATCGCTAATATTAGTGTGGGCATCCTGCTATTAACTGATACAGATTACATTTCATTTATTACTTAAAACATGAGAACTATGGATTTACTAAAGTTACATAGAGATGAAGTTAGTTATCTAAGTTATATGAAACATTATCCAGGGTTGCAAAATAGTAAACCTCAGGGCACAGACACAGGGATTAGAAATGGCACCAATACCAGGAAGCTTGTTTTATGTGTCACTTCACACTGATTTTGTGGTCTTAGTTATTCCCAATCCATACAATCAATTAAATACAATTCATTTAAATAATCCTTTATTAAGTTCTATGGTATACCAATGAGTGTGTTAAGTGCTCCAAGCACAAAGTAAGAAATTGAATTGCCCTTGTCCTTAAGTATTTCATGCTATATTTTGGAAACAACATATATATATATATATATACATATATATATATATATATATATGTATATATATATATGTAAATATAAAACATATAATGATAAGATAAAAACAATTACAAGATAAAAGATTTTGGAAAAACTGGGTAACGATCTCAGAGGAAAGTAGGTGGTTCATTGGTTAAAGAAGAGTCTAAAAGATAATTGAAATCTGCCCTCAATCTAGCTATGGAACCTTGTGCAGATCCATTAAATGCTATCTGACTCAGTTTCCCCAATTGTAAAATGTGTTAATCAAAGAATATCTTAATAGATTGTTATGAAGGAAAAAGGAGATAATAAGTGTGGAATAAAGGGTTGTTTCTTTTCTTCTTTCCCTCCATTCTATTTCTTTTCCCTTCTTTGTAGAAGGTAATTCTTTTTTTCTTTTAGTAAACACTTTATTTGTTTTCCAATTATACACAATAGTGGTTTCTACCTATCATTTTTGTTCAGGTTATGAATTTTAAAATTTTCCTCCCCCCCACCTTCCCTTTCCTCTCCCCTTCCCCCACTACCGAAGGAAATATGATCATCTTTGCATTGTTTCCATGCTATGTAGTGATCAAAATTGAATGTATTGAAAGAAAAAAATGTATCCTTGAGGAAGAAATAAAATATTAGAGATAGGAAAATTATGTAGCACATAAGACAATTTTAAAAAAAAAATTCAAGTAATAATCTTTGGTCTTTGTTTAAACTGTACAGTTCCTTCTCTGGGTACAAATGGTATTCTCCACCAGAGAACCCCTAACAATTTCTCTGATTCTTGCACTGATGGAATGAGCAAGTCCATCGAGGTTGATCACCACCCCAGTGTTGCTGTTAGGGTGTACAATCTTCTTCTGGTTCTGCTCATCTCGCTCAGCATCAGTTCATATAAACCATTCCAGACTTCTCTGAAATCCCATCCCTCCTGGTTTCTAATAGAATAGTGTATCATAACATACATATTCCACAGTTTGTTTGACCATTGCCCAATCAATGGACATTGACTCAGTTTCCACTTCTTTGCCACCACAAACAGAGCTACTGTGAATATTTTTGTACCACTGAAGTTTTTTCTCTTTTTATGGTATAGGTATTGCTGAATCAAAGGGTATGCACATTTTATTAACTTTTGGGCATAATTCCAAATTGCTCTTCAGAAAGTTTGGATGAGTTCATAGTTCAGTGTCCCCGATTGCTCACTTCTCCTCCAGCATTGATCCTTATCCTTTCTGGTCAGGTTGGTCAATATGAGAGGTATGAGGTGATACCTCAAAGATGCTTTAACTTGCATTTCTATAATCAGTAATTATTTACAACAATTTTTCATGTAACTATAGATAGCTTTGATTTCCTCATCTGCAAATTGCCTTTGACCATTTGTCAGTTGGGGAATGCCTTTTTTTAAATTTGACTCAGTTTTCTATATATTTTAGAAATGAATCCTTTGGTCAGAAACACTAGTTGTAAAAATTATTTCCCAATTTACTACATTTTGTCTGATCTTGGTTAAAGTGGGGTTTTTGTTGTTTGTGTGAAAGTGTTTTAATTCAATCAAAATTTTGCAGTTTGTTTTTTTTTATGATGTTCTCTATCTCTTCCTTGGTCAAAAGCTACTCCTCTTTCCATAGATCTGATAGGTAAACTATTCCTTGTTCTGCTAGTTATGTTTAAGTCCTGCATTGGTCTTATCTTGTTATAGGATGTTAGATGTTGATCTAATCCAAGTTTCTGCCATACTATCTTCCAATTTTCCCTCCATCAGTTTTTTATTGAAGAGAGAGAGTTCCTATCTCAGAAGCTGAATTCTTTGGGTTTATCAAACAGCAGATTACTAAAATCATTTCCTGCTGTCCCTTTTGCACCTAGTCTATTCCACTGATACACCACTTTATCTCTTAGCCAATACCAGACAGTTTTGATTAAATCCCTTGATATTCTTGACTTTTTGCTTCTCCATGTGAATTTTGTCACAATTTCTTCTAGCTCATTAAAGGAATTTTTTGAAAGTTTGATTGGTATGACACTAAATAAGTAGTTTAAATTAAATAGAACTCTCATTTTTATTATATTAGCTCAGTTGATCCATGAGAAATTGATATTTGCCCAGTTATTGAAATCTGATTTTGTTTGTGTGAAAAGTGTATAGTTGTTTTCGTACAGTTTCTGAGTTTGTGTCGGCAGGTAGACTCCCAAGTATTTTATGTTGTCTGAAGTTATTTTAAATGGGATTTCTCTTTCTAGCTCTTGCTCCTGTATCTTGCTGGTAGTAAAAAGAAATACTGAGGATTTATGTGGGTTCATTTTATATCCTACAACTTTACTAAAGTTGCTAATTGTTTCCAGAAGTTTTTTAGATAATTTTTCCTGGATTCTTTAGGTAGACCATCATGTCATCTGCAAAGAATGAGAGTTTATCTCTTCCTCCCAATTCTAATTCCTTCAATTTCATTTTCTTCTCTTATTGTAAAGTTAACATTTTTTTTATTTTTTTAAAGTTTTTTTTAGGTTTTCTGCAAGGCAAATGGGGTTAAGTGGTTTGCCCAAGGCCACACAGGTAGGTAATTATTAAGTGTCTGAGGCTGAATTTGAACTCAGGTATTTCTGACACCAGTGCTAATGCTCTATCTACTGCATCTCTAGCCACCCCTGAAGCTAATATTTCTAAAACAATATTGAATAATGGTGGTGATAACGGGTGGGCATCCTTGTTTCATCCCTGATCTTATTGGGAATGCTTCTAGCTTATCACCATTGTATATAATGCTTGTTGATGGTTTCAGATAGATACCACTTATTATTCTAAGGAACAATTTATTTATCCCTAAACTCTTTAGTGTTTTTTTAGTATGAATGCTGTTTTTTGTCAAAGGCTTTTTCAGCTCTATTGAGATAATCATGTGACTACTATTAAGTTTGTTATTGATATAGTCAATTATACTGACAGTTTTCCTAATATTGAACCAAACCTTCATTCCTGGAATAAATCCTGCTTTGGTCATCCTAGTGATAACTTACTGTAATTGTCTTACTAAGATTTTCTTTAAGATTTTTGCATCCATATTCATTAGGGAAATTGGTCTATAATTTTTTTCCCTCTGTTTTGACTCTTTCTGGTTTAAGTATCATCACCATATTGGTGTCATAGAAGGAATTAAGCAGCTATCCATCTTCACCTATTTTTCCAAAGAGTTAATATAGAATTGGAACCATTTGATAGAATTCACTTGTGAATCTATCTGGCCTTGGAGATTTTTTCTTAGGGAGTTCATTGATGAGTTATTTAATTTCTTTTTCTGAGATAGGGTTATTTAGGTATTTAATTTCCTCTTCATTTAACCTGGGCAACATATTTTTTGTAAATATTCATCCATTTCATTTAGATTATCAATTTTATTAGCATACAGTTGGCCAAAACTGCTCAGAATTATTACTTTAATTTCCTCCTCATTGATGGCGAGTTAACTTTTTTCATTTTTGGTACTAATAATTCGGTTTTCTTTCTTTTTTTAAATCAAGTTAACAAAAGGTCTAATCTATTTTATTGGTTTTTTTCATAAAAACAACTCTTAGTTTTATTTATTAGTTCCCTCGGTTCAATTGCTTTCAATTTTTTTAATTACCCCTTTAATTTTCAGAATTTCTAATTTGGTATTTAATTAGGGGTTTTAAATTTTTTCTTTCTTTAATTTTTTAGTTGTCTGCTTAGTTAATTGATTTCCTCTTTATTTTATTCATGTAAGCATTTAGAGATATAATATATCCCCTAATAACTACTTTGGTTATATCCCATAAGTTTTAGTATGTTGTCTTAATACGGTCATTATCTAGGATAAATCACTTTCTATCTATCTGTATTTTATTGTTTGATCCATTCATTCTTTAAAATAAGATTAGTTAATTTCCAATTAGTTTTGGGTCTCTCTCCAAGGTAATTACTAAGCTGACCTTTGAAGGGAGCTAGATATTCCAAAAGAAGGAGAATATAGGCAGCCTCTGCAGAAACATAGAGATAAGAAAGGATTTTTGTTTACACTGGAACAGCTAATGGGTCAGTTTGAGTGAGCTGTTGCAATACATATATATATATATATATATATATATATATATATATATAATATAATATAATTGATCGAGTCATATAAATTGTAACTACAATGTGAAAGACATTTGAAGAAGCTATGTGAAATTTCCAGAGTCTACTCCATAACTTTCACACTGCACCTGGTCTTCTTAATAATTTGCTTGTTTGGATTACATTGACCTTAGAGATATAAGACATGACACTAGGTTCTATTACTAGCTGAGATAGTTTACTTCTTTTCAAGAGTTCTGATTTTTTTTCATCTATTAAATTATAGTTGAATCAGATTAGGGATTAACCATTTTGGAGTCATAATTCCCTTTGGTAGACCATTGAAACATGTAGACCATTATCAGAATGTTTATAAAAAGCAATAAAGTAAAACAAATAGGATTTAAAAGAAAAAAGTTATATTAAAATAGTTAAGGAAAAATTTTTTTAAAGTTCCTGGACACGAGACAATTAATCCTGGACTCAGTGATCTTTCAAGTCTTTTCTAACTCTAAAATTGTGTGAGATCATCTTAAATCTCCCATCAAAGACTTATCACTTCAAATAGTTCAAGGAGCATTTATTTCACTGGTAGATGTTTTGCTTCTAATCATGGAGATTTCAGCCCTTTCTATGATTTAGTGAATGATCTTTGAGAATGACCAGATCTGAAAAACTCATTCCCCTGATGTCAGCCTGATGAGGAGCAACTTTATCATGAACCTGAACAACAGACACATGAAATCCATAATTAGACCCATAATTAAAGTCTTACCAGCCTGGTTGACTATGGTGGAGATTGCTTTCTTTGAGCACAGTCTTCAAGATACCAGATTGACTGCTAAACCATGATGAGGGAATGAAGGATTCTAGTAAAAGGTATGCCCTCAGTAAATTCTTACCTAATCATATAAATGATAAATAGATAGCTTGGAATCTTCATGGGGGGGTGGCACTAAAATTATGAAATAATGTCAACTTGACTCTCCCTATACTTGTTTAAAAATATTCAACATCTATCATTATCGCTAATAAAACTATGAGCTCCTTCAGGGTAGATACTTTCTTCATCTCTTTTATTCCTATTCCCAGTTCTTAGCATAGTGGCAAATAATAAAAAAAAATAATGGATTTATTGATCTCCTCCATTCTGTGAGCCACCATTCTAGGTGACCTCATTGCTACTTTTCCCCCTGCTTTTTATCCTTGTCTTTTTTATTATAAACTAATCATCAACAAATGTAAATAAACAATAGAATTGCATATGAAATCGTAAACTTTAGGGGTGGCTAAGTGGCACAGTGGATAGACTACTGGCCCTGGAGTCAGGAGTAACTAAGTTCAAATCCAACCTCAGACACTTAATAATTACCCAGCTGTGTATACTTGAGTAAGTCACTTAACCCCATTTGCCTTGCAAAAACCTAAAAAAAATTTTAAAAAATTGTAAACTTTATCTTCAATTTTTTCTGAGTACATATTAAATTTCACAAAAGAATGAGAAAATTGCCTCATTGTTTTTACCCTCTCAACTTTTTATTCTTTTTAAAGATTTTTTTCTGATGCTCCTTAAAATATTTGTTTTAAATCTGACACTTCCACTAATTCCTTGTTCTTCCTCCCTTCAAAAAGAAGCCTTCTTCTATAAAAGAAGCATATGGTCACACAAAATAAATCAATACATTGACTGTCTGAAAGTAAATAAGAAGAAAACAATTATTCTTCTAAAGTCCTCACTAGTTATTGTTTTGACTGGAATTCTAGTCTTTTGTACTAGTTTTATGATACATTTTTTGTGGTAATTTTGTAAATCATCTCTTATTTTATTCTGCATCATTTCAAATTATAATTTACCCTGGTTCCTCTGAATTCTTTCTATTTGTGATCCTTTTGGTCCAATAATATTTCATTGCATTCATATGCCATAATTCATCTAACCATTTCCCAATTAGAAGGCATCCACTTTATTTCCAAGTCTTTGCTACCATAACATAGTATTATAAACATTTTTGTACATCAATGTCCTTTCATTTTGTATTTGACTTTTGGAAGACCTAGTTATAGGTCTTCCAGATCAGGAAATATTTAGAGTTTTGAGTATAGTTCCAAAATGTTTCCCAGAAATGACTGTACAAATTCATAATTAAAAGCAAAAAGCGTAGCTTCCCTTAGACTTTCCTCTTCCTGTCTCACTGCTTCCTGATTAGATCTCTGCAGCAGCCTCATTTTTGAGCTCCTGGCTTCATTTTCCCCACTGCCAAAATCCACACAAGTGCCAAAATGTTATTGCAGTGCAAATCTGATCATATCACTCTTGTTCAAACTGTTTTTTTGAAAAACATAATGCATATTCCTCTGCTTGATATTTAAACTTTTTGACAATTCAGGCTCCAAATTATGTTTTGAAACTTATTTAGTAAACCTGACAAAGGTCTGTTAGGCCAGAACATAGGAAGGAAATATATACATATACATATATATATATAAATAATATATAATATCATAATATGCAGATATGTATATATACATATATATACATATATATATATATATATATATATATATATATATATAAAATTGGGCACTGACTCCCTATCACATACTTTATTATTTTCTATTCAATGGTTATTCCCAGATGGAGAAGATAGCATTCTCTAATTTAACTCCATATTATTGAGTGATATGTTGTTACTCTTTCTTGCCTCAAACCTAACACTTGAAACCTTAAGTTTGGTTGAGGGTCTAGTTCATGTACCACCTGCTAAAACAGATGCTTTTCCACTTTTAAAGATAAGATTTTATTGACATTTTTTTCTTTTACATCAAAAGATTTCTCCCAGCAATCTTTCTTTACCTTCCAAACAGTCATCTCATATATTTTTTTTAATGAATAGATCAAAGAAATGGTGGGGGATAAAAAAATCAAAACATAGGGAAATAATTACATATATGCAAGCTACCTATCACACAAGTGAATTTTCCCCTTCTACAAACAAGTGAGATGAGAGTATTTACTCTTATCTCTTCTTAGGGGCCATGATTTTTCTTTGCAATTTTATAGCATTGATTTTGGATCGTTTTCTGGTGATCCTTTCCATTTGTAAGTAATGGAAGTTCTTTCCACTCAATACAGTAAAATTTGCAGATTGTTTTCTTCATTCTGTTTCACACTGCATATGATCTTGTAAGTGTTCACACATTTCTCTTTATTCATTTTATTCATCATTTCTTACAACACAGTAATATTCCATTACATTTATGTATCACTGTTTGTTTAGTCATCTCCCAATCAAAGGGCTTCACTTTTGTTTCCATTTCTTTGCTAATAAAAAAGAAATGCGACTAAAACATGTTAGCAAATGGAGACTTTCTTTTACCTATGCCCTTCTTATATAATATAAATTTCTTAATGATATCTCTGGGCCAAGGAATAGGAATATTTTAGTTATTTTATTTCAATACTTAGAAATAGAATAAGCTACCTTGGAAAGTGCTGAGTTTAGTAGATGTTTCCAAGTCAGGGCTAGGTAGACTGGCAGTCATAGTATAATTAATCAATAAATAATAGCTACCAACTAGGTGCCAGACAATGTACCACATCGTTTAGATGCTAAAATAAGCAAAAGACAGTCACTACCCTCAGAGAGTTTATAAATGAATGGAGGAAACAACAAGCAAACTATATGCACAAATAAGCTATATAAAGGACAAATAAGGGGAAAAAATTAAAAGAGGGAAAAGGCACCAGAAGGCTCAAAAGGATGATTATTTAACAAAAAGTATATGATGCTGAATAAAATAGAAAATCTTTATTAGCCCCATTTAGAATGCATTATATGTCTTAGAGATTTAATTTATCTAATAATTTGCTAAATTCAAGATTTTGTTTTAATGTTCCTTCTGTTAATTTTGTCAGAATGGAAATATAAACATGATCTCTGAATATTATTGCTTTGCTGTCTTGCTTTTTATAGTTCAGTTAATTTCTTTCTTATGAATTTAAATACTAAAGTGTTTGAAGCATATCATTTTAATATCTATATTAGTTTGTTACATGTGTTCCTTTTAGCATAAACGATTCATTTTGCTTATATATTATGAATTTTTCTTTCTGCTTTCTCTAATGGCATAATCTCACCTCCCATTTATTTTAGACACATCTCAGGTGTAGTAGATTTTGTTTCAGCCCCTCATTTTTTTTTTTTGCATATTTTTCCATTTTGGGTATTTCTCTTAAGTGACAGTACCATTCCCTTCTTGTTTTTTCCTTCCGTTATCATTACCTTCTCCAAATCATTTTACAGATGAGTAACTAATGCAAAAAGGTTTTAAGTCCCTTGCCCAGTCACCCAACTAGTATTTGGGGTCAGAGTTGAACTCAAGCTTCTCTGACTCCAGACCTGGTACTCTATCTATTATTAAATTTATGTTCCTTCCATTTGTCTCCAATTTTTTCTGACTTTTCTACCTCTATAAAGACAGTTCTTCATCTCCAGTTATCTTCAATTTTGGACAGCCTTACTCCCCTTGACTTTCTTTTTTGCTTCCCCTCAAATTCTGCCCCTACCATTTAGCTCTTTTCCTAGTTTTGGAACTTTAATTAATTCTTTTTTTTTCTTCCTTTAAGGTAGTTATTTCATTTTCTCCTTTTTTTATTTCCAAGTTTTCTCTTCAATTCTTTTTCTAATGTTTTGCATCTTCTTTGCCTTTTCTTAAATTTTTCCCTAATTCTCTTTCCTTTATAACTGTTTTAGATTTCTTTCTTTTGATTCAAGGTTTTTATATCTATTTAATACATCTTTAATCTTTCTGTTTCCTCATGGAATTAAAACTTCCACATTTTCTATGTCATACCTTCTTTAAACATTAATACTTTGAAAACCATGTTCTTTGGACAGCAAGTATGTGCTTTTGTTTTTAAAAAATAAATATCATACATTTATACTTAAACTATGTCTATTCTGTGGAACAGGAAATTATATTGAAAATAACCAAAGTTTCTTTAAGTATATGTTATATATTGATTTTCCATTAGGTTTTCTAATTGGACAACTTTATAATTTGATTAAAAAAAGCAAAGAGCTCTTCATTTTGGAAAACATAGTCTCCACTGATGACTATCAATGATTGATTTATAGAGTTAAATGTTTAGGCTAGATACCTGATCTATGTCTTTATTATCTTAACCCATGCATGAATGACAGAGTTGTCAGCCCATAGATATCTACTACTCATTAAAAACGCCTTGTCCCTGGTGAGTGAGTTATTAATTTGCTTTTCCTCAGGACTTCATCGATGAAAATTTTATTTTCATAAATTAGTCCATGATGACATTTTCACACTTCTAATATTTTGCTGTAGTCTGAGAATTTATTAACAAGCTATTTGTCATCTTGAATGTCACCATGTTGAGTTCCTACTACTGAAGAAAGAACCTTGGATATGGGGTTAGTGGAATTGGACTCTAGTCCTGTAATGTCATTGATTTACAGTGTAAGGTGAAATCTTTTGTCTATAAGTGACTGCCCATATCTATGTGATGACAGAGTAAGAGGTAATGAAGTAATTGGAAAACCAAGATTATTTCCACCTACCATCATAATGAGAAAAAAAAGAAAATTTGAATCTAGAGGTTTTTTTTTTTTTTTTTTTTAAGAATCTTGCAAATGATACAAGCCAATTCAAGTTTCTATTAGTATTAGGCTAGGTCTATCATTAAATCTGTCATATGTTCCTTCCCATTCTTAATGAAATGATTGATCAAAATAAAAAGGGAAAGAAAAATGTGAGCAACAGAAGTAATTACTATTACTGCACAGTCAGCTTCCAGAAACTTCTAAGAATTTTGAACCACACTTACTCAGGAGAACACAAAGGATACAAGAAGCTTGATCTATCAGTGGTGACAGATTAAGCTCTCCTTTGTGGGATCTGAAATACATTCCCAACAATCAACCATAGATATTTAACTGAAAATTTCTATGCACTAATCCTTATTTTTATCATAGAAAGGCAAAAAAAGATGCAAGAAAATAATACAAAGAATATATAACACTAAGGTTAATCAAAAGAGGTCATTGGTGTGGACGCTTTACTTTTTTCTTTCTTCTAAGACATACTTGAAATTATATATATTGAAACATTTAATGCCTTCATTTGCTAAATGACTATTCTGATGCTTCATTATCTCACTCTATAACATATAACTTTCTTAAAGGATTTTATTCATGTCTGTACCCCTAATAACATAGCCCTAGGCATAGCACAGAGTAGATCCTGAATACATTTTTATTGATCAATTAATTACATAGCAGTAACGCTGAGTTCTCTAAGGCTATGCCAACAAAGATTATTTGTAGAACCAGAAACAGCTCTAGTTAATTTTGAAGAGGTTCATTATCTCAAGGACAGATACATACATAATACATACATGCATACATACATATATAGATGAATATATATTAAATACGTATTATATAGGATGTGATAGATTAAATGCACACTCCATATTTATGAAATGTTTCTCTCTATATATGCAAATATATATGAATGTGTATGAATGTGTAAAAACAAATGGACAAATATGGATATTGATAAAGAGATATAAATTATTAGAGGGGAATAGAAACATATTTCTATATGGGTATGCATGTTATATGTGTGTATTTCATGAATACAATAATGCCATGTGTGCATTTTATATAAAATTCAGTTGAGGAAAATAGGTATCTTTACCCTGGAGAAGAGAAGACAGAAGGAGTCATATGTTGGCTTTGTTCAATATTTAAAGTGCTGTTGTGTAAAAATGGACCTAGTCTTGTTTTGCTTGCAACATAGGACAGAAATAGGAATAAGTGTAAGTTTAAAAAAAAATACATGCTCGGTTCCAAAACTTTTTAAAAATTAGAGATACCAAAAGTAGAATGGGCAATTCTAGTAGGTGCTGAGTTCTTCCCTTATTAAATTTTCAACTGACGTGTCATTGGTCAGTAAATACTTTTTAAAGCATCTACAATGGGTCAGACCTGTACTAAGAACTGGAGATTAAAACAACAACCACAACAACAACAAAAGGCAGCCCCTGACCTCAGAGTCACAGTGAAAAGGGGAAACAATAAGCAAATTAAATGAACTATACATAGGATAAATTGGAAACAATTATGAGAGCGGGGACCATAGGATTGGAGGGTTAGAAAAGTCTTCCTTTAAAGTACAGCGTTTTCCTCATACATCCTCAACTTTTCTATATATGTCTAGCAAGATACAGAAGGAAGAGATAGAAAGAGAAACCCCACTCAAAGTCACCTCAGGCAATATAAAATGCCTGGGAGTCTATTTGCCAAGACAGATTCAGAAGCTTTTTGAAAACAATTATAAAACACTTCTCACACAAATAAAATCAGATTTAACTAACTTGGAAAACATGAAATGCTTATGGAGAGGTAGAGCTAATATAATAAAAATGACAATTCTACCAAAACGAAACTACCTGTTTAGTGCCCTGCCAATCAAAATTCCAAAAAATTACTTAATGAGTTAGAAAAAGTTGTAAGTAAATTCATATGGAGAAATAAAAAGTCAAGAATTGCCAGGAGCTTAATGAAAAAGAGTGCAAAAGAAGGGGACTTAGTCCTACCTGATCTAAAATTATATTATAAAGCATTAGTCATCAAAACTATCTGTTATTGGCTAAGAAATAGAGTGGTGGATCAGTGGAATAGACTAGGTGCAATAGCAGGAAATGATTATAGTAACCTGCTGTTTGATGAACTCAAAGAGTCAACCTATTGGGATAAAAACTCTTTTCAATATAAACTGCTGGGAAAAATGGAAGTTAGTATGAAAGAAACTTAGATTAGACCAATACCTCATACCTTATACCAAGATAAGATCCAAATGGATAGTGGATTTAGACATAAAAAAAGATCAGGGACTAGTTTACCTGTCATATCTATGGAAAGGGAAGCAGTTTATGACTAAGGAAGAGATGGAGAACATCACTAAAAACAATCTAGAGGATTTCAATTACATTACACTAAAAAGCTTTTGCACAGATAAAACCACTGTAACCAAGATCAAAAGAAATGCAGTAAATTGGGAAACAATCTTTACAACAAATGTTTGTGACAAAGGACTCAATTCTAAAATATACAGAGAATTGGGGCTGTCTGCAGTGGAGAATACCATCTGTATCCAGTTAAAGAACCGTGGAGTTTGAACAAAGTTCAAGGACAATTTCTTTTAATATAGGAAAAAAAACTGATATCTTATTGTATGATCTTGCTATCTCTTATACTTTATGTTTTTTCCTTAAGGATATGTTTTCTTTCTCATCACATTTAATTTGGATCAATGTACAACATGGAAACAATATAAAAACTGACAAATTGCTTTCTGTGGTGGGAGGAGGGAAGTAAGATTGGGGGAAAAATTGTAAAACTCAAAATAAATAAAATCTTTCATTAAAAATGTATGGGGTTTTTGTGGCTAGGTGGCGCACTGGATAGAGCACCAGCCCTGGAGTCGGGAGTACCTGAGTTCAAATCCAGCCTCAGACACTTAATAATTACCTAGCTGTGTGGCTTTGGGCAAGCCATTTAACCCCATTTGCCTTGCAAAAATTAAACTGAATGAATGAATAAATAAATAAAAGTATGGTGTTTTAATAGGTCTTAAAGGATGCCAAGGAAGGCAGTAATTGAACATGAGGAAATAGAGTATTCCAGAATAGGAGATATCATCAGAGAGGATGCCAAGAGAAAGGGTGTTTTATTTAGAGATTAGCAAGGTGGCCCCATGAATAGAGCACCGAGTCCTGGAGTCAGGAGGACCTGAGTTCAGATCTGGTCTCAGATTACGTGATGCTTACTGTGTGACATTGTGTAAGTCATTTAACCTCATTGTCCCACCAAAATCAACTACCCCCCCAGTCGCTTCCCCAAAGATCCAAAAAAAATACATTTTGAAATAGAGGGAACATGAAGTCCCATTTAGCTCAAAAATACTATGACCTGTGTGATCTGTCTGCTAAAATGTAGGCAGCAAGATCTATTTTAGGTATTGTACTATAGGATAGTGAGTGCTGAACTTTTCCTCATGAAGACCTGAGTTCAAATATTTTCATCTTTGGTACTTAAATTATTTTTTTCATATTTGAGTGGCTATATTATTTTTTCTTCACCTATAATTTTTACATGAACTTGTGAGAGTTCTCATTTTAGGATTTCTTTCAGGAAGTGAACAGTGAATTATTTCTATTTTTATTTTACCTTCTGGTTCAAATAAATCTAGACAGCATTTTTTTTTGAACATGGCATCTAGACTTTGTCATAGACAACTGGACAATGGATTATTCTTAGTTACCTCTCTTTGATAAATTGTTTTTGATAGGGATATATCTTTACATTTTTTTATATTTTTATTTTTAGATTTTCTTATAGTAATTTTATTGATCCATGGAATTATTTAATTCTCTCTGGCCAATTTTAATGTATAGAGAGTCTCTTACTTGGTTATGATTTGGCACATTTCATACAAAGCTATTTAGTTTACTCTTTTTTTTAGGGTTTTTTTTTGCAAGGTAAATGGGGTTAAGTGGCTTGCCCAAGGCCACACAGCTAGGTAATTATTAAGTGTCTGAGACCGGATTTGAACTCAGGTACTCCTGACTCCAAGGCTGTTGCTCTATCCACTGTGCCACCTAGCCGCCCCTATTTAGTTTACTCTTAATTCTTCTAGAGTTCTTATTTCATTTTTACCTTTTCTTTTCATTTTTGTTTTATCTCTTCCAGGAATTCTAGTAGACATGGATAAGTCATACCTTTATCTGAAGTTCTGCCTTTATTCTCTGTGAAGGTGCTCTCTTCTTTTAGTCATGTGCATTGGAAATCTTATATTTATAAAATGTTTTCATCATTGATACCTTCTATATATTTATATTTTCACTGTTCCTTGCTAAAATGGGATTTTAAAAATCATATTTAGTCTCTGACTGCTTCTGCTCATTTTGAAATGATTTGTATCATTTGAGGTATTCCCAATAGTCTTCACCTCCATTTATAACAACTTCACACAAAACCCGGGAAGATTTCAGACCCACATGTATGTTTTGGGGGCTTTTCAAAACTACCAAGGGCAGTTCAGATCAGGGATGCAAAATTTCAGAGCCCATTGGAATGCGTATTGATCATTGCAATATAGGGAGGAGGTTTGCAAGCTTCTGAGATCAGAGTCCCAGGATGGTTTGCTTAATGATGGAGCTGTTCATCATTCCTCTGTGGAGCTTCCTAATTCCAAGTTTACAGTAGCTGAAAAATCCCCAAGACAAACTTTTATTTATAGGTCTACAACTATAAGGGAACTTCGGCATTATGAGGTCCTAGTCCTTTAATCAGTTTATGTGACAAAACCCAAGTAGAGAAGATTGAAGAAAATGTTGTTGCTCCCTTGTTGTAACCTGTGTAAATTAGAATATGGCTTTAAAGACTCTCCCAATGTTTTTTGATTATGAATTTAATTTTCTCAGCAGTTGAACTCTTAAAAGCCATTACTTTTAAGCATTTTAGATCTTCCCTCTCTATTGCCCAGAGAAATTATTCTACAGCTAGTTTAATGAGAAGAAAATCTTGAGGTGGCTCTCAAGGGATTCTGAGATGTGAAGTTTGAACTGGGTCATATAGTATTTCAGGAAGGTAACAGTTAAGTCCAATCAAGGATAGTAAAGTGGTTTGAAGAGAGGACTAAGCTGCTGGTATGACTATTTGCATGTATTGTTTCTTGATGGTTTGAAGAAAAGATTGATGGTAGTACATTAAAAAAACCCAGCAGCATTAGGAAGGGGATTTTTTTTTCCCAGAACTAGAGAGTTCAAACTGAGAGAATGAAAAGGGTGTCATTGTCCAAATTCTACCAAGATGAGGGACAAAGAAGAGAAGGTTGTAGAAATAGGTCAACAGTGGGAATAGAAACTAAAAGGGAGCTGGAGAAGAGAATGCAAGATGCTTAATAGCTAAAACCAGTTGAAGCAATTGAGATGAACAGCTCCTTGATAGCCAGCAGACTAGTAGAGCTTGGGTGAGTCTACTGAAGCTACACTGAGTTGTCCTGGAATGTAAAGTCATTGTCCTGATAACCTGGCATCTTGAGTTTTGAACAAGCAAATTGCCATTGGTAGGATAACAGGAATTTCGATAAATACACATTTAATGCGTCTATTTGTATCAGGTATTAAAAATATAAATATAAAACAATCCTTGTCTACTAAGAACTTGCAGTCTAGTCAGAGGAGAAATCAGGACATATAAAAGGTGCATGGGAAATAGATACCAGATAATTTAGGAGTTAGGATTAAACATCAAGAACCATCAGGAAAGGTTTCACATAGAAATATGGTGTTTGAATGGAGTATTGAAAGAAAACTAAGAATCCTAAGAGATAAAAGTAAGCAAGAAATACATTCTAAGCAGGGATATAGTTAATCCAAAGACAAGGAGAGAGGGTACAGTAATGAGAAATTATAAGATTCTGAATCTGGCTGCATCAAAGTGCTTATCAAGAATTAAAAAGTTTATAGAGGTCAGATTGTGAGGGTCATATGGAGAAAATTGCATTTGTTCCCAGAGCTCAGAGGAACTACTGATTTTATTGAATAGAGGAGTAACATGGTGAGATCTGAACTTTAGGAAAATCAGTTTAATAGCTTTGTGGGAGGGTTTGTTAAGGTAAGTAGAAAATTGAGGGAGGAACATCAAAGAGAAGGCTATTTCTAATATCAAGAATTGAGATTATGAGGGTATCCCTGAATAAATCATCTAAAAAGCTCCTTGAAACCATTAACAAATTCAGCAGGATATAAAATTAACCCACATAAATCATCAGTATTTCTCCATATATAAACAACAAAGGCCAAGAGCAAAAGATAGAAACAGAAATTCCATTTAAAGTAACTGTAGACAACATTAAATACTTGGGAATCTACCTCTTAAGACAAACTCAGATTCTGTATAAACACAATTATAAAGCACTTCTTACCCAAATAAAAACAGATCTAAATAATTGGGAAAAAGTCAATTGTTCATGATTAGGTCAAGCTAATATTATAAAAATGACAATTCTGCTGAAATTAAATTACTTATTTAGTGCTATACAAATGAAACTACCAAATAATTATTTTACCAAGCTACGAAAAATAAGGGCAAAATTTATCTGGAGTAACAGATAGTCAAGTATAGCAAGGGGACGAATGGAAAAAAATGTAAAGGAAATTGGCCTAGCTCTACCAGATCTAAAACTATACTACAGAGTGGCAGTCATCAAAACTGCCTGGTACTGGTTAAGAAATAGAGTAATAGATCAGGGAATATGGTTGTGGTTTCAATGTAAATTTGCTAACAGTGCCTGACCAACCCAGTAGAGATATGACAAGCACAAAATCACAAAGCTAATCAAAGACATTATAAAAATGGATTAAAATTATCCTTCCTGTCCCAAGAAAGACAGATTCAGAGCAACAGGTAGAAGTTTGGAAAAAGGACAATTCTGATATGGGCTATATAAGAGGAAAAACAAAACAAAAAAGCTCCTAGCAATTAGAACTCACTGCTTTGAGAAGTAGAGAGTTCCCCTTCATTGCAGGGTTAGAAGCAAAGGGAAGGTGAATACTTTTTTATACTTGTTTTCAAAGGGACTCTTGTTCAACTACTCATTACTGGTTTCTTCAAACACTGAGTTTCTGTGATTCTTGAGGTAGTAGAATCCTTTTTTTCAATACTTTGTGCGTGTGTTGTCCTAACCCTATTCCTGAGGGCTTATCTTGCTTCCTAGACTTAATTCCCCCCCTTCAATGTATTAGGCCCTGAATCTATGGGTATCTTTTATCTGAATCCTTTGGAATCTGCTCTCCACAAATGCAGGGTTCACATCATTCAATGAATGCTTTTCTTCTCCTCTAACCCAAATTTCGTGTGGTTGGTTACTTTTTCTCCAGAGGTTCCTTTGATTTCTACTTCAGCAACTACTCCCTCTTTTTTTCCTTTTCTGAAAGGAATCAGGGGCATCATTCCCCAGATGATAAATGGTCAAAGGATATGAACAAACAGCTTTTCAATCAATTTTTCTATCCTTTGGAGGAAGAAAATGCCATTAGGACAAGTTAAAAATGAACAATTGCCTTGCTTTGAATAAGAGGATGCTTATTAGCATATACTCAGGCAGTCAAAGTTCTCAATTTCTAGGCCATGTCTGCAACCTGTTTATCAATGTTCTTGTTTAATCCTTCCAATCAATGATATCTGTATTGCTACTTTTCACCATTCTTTTCCTATTAGGTTACTGAACTTCTTACAAGAGCATAAACTAGGGAAAGGAATTAGGCCTTAGATGTCATTAGTATATGAAGTTTTCAGATTGGAGAATTCCCTATATGAATTCAGGTCTGCATCTTCTCTACCTAGAAACTGGTGTTTGTCATCTAGAACCCCGAGAGTCTCTTATGTAATGTTTTTAGCTCAATCATCCATTTAGTGACCTCGAAGTACTATTAGTTATCAGCAAATAATACCTTATTTTAGTTAATAATTTAATAAGTTTTTTTCAAAAAATATGATAAATATGTAGGAAAAATAGAAGTATAAACCATACTTGTTTCCCAACACCCATGATGCTACTCATATCTATATCACCTCAGAGCCTAAAAAGAGTAGATTATGACTTAAGCCATTCTTCTAAATCTGTTTATTTCAAATAAAGCACAGTCAATTAAAAGATGAGTTCTTTTCTTTATTACTAAAGGGCTGTATCAAATAGTTTCATAGAATTTTGAACATCTGCATTTGTCTTCTTGCCAATTTTAGTATGGATGCCAAACTCCCAGACTTTTAAAATTCACAAGGTTGTAGAATTTTCAAATATCCTTTACATAAAACAAGAAAGAAGCTCCCATTCATGGACCTAGAACATCCCTGATCTTAGAACATGGGCATTTAAGAAAACCTTGTTCATTTCATTCATGTGATATGTCAGTCTTTGGTGGGGAGGCTCTGATATCTCTCTCCATCCAGAAGTCTGCAATATGCCTTTCTCTTTCAAAACCATTAAGAAAAAAAAAATAAGAGCCATCATTTAGTTTGACTGGTTAGGGACTTTTGATTATAACCCAGGTCCGACTCCAAAGTGATTCAAAAAGTTTGCAACTTAAAACTAAACCAGTGAACATCTCTGCACAAACACTAAAATCCACATGAGTATTGTACTGACCAGTTCTCTGCATATATTTATAAGTACTGGACTTATTGGTTAGTTCCCATGTTATGCTCGTATCTCTATCATCCAGTAGAGTGTTAGAAATGTTAAATGAATGTTTCTTAGTTTGGATTATATCATATGGAAATAGTATTCTCATCTTTATAACTTCTCACCAAGCTTTAAACCTCATTTTTATCATCAGGGAAGTTGGTGAGATTCTGGGCTGCCCCAGCTTAGGAAGCAAACCAGAAACATTGGAAACATCAGAGTGGAGAGCCAGGTACAATATCCCCAGCCCCTAGCAAAATAAAACTGAAAAACAAAAAACTTGGAACTATATCTCCTGTACCATAGGAGAAGAATGCAACTGACAAAGTGACCAAAAAAAGAAACAAATAAACAATCCAAAAAATTCACTATTCATTGCCATATACTATTCTGATAGGGGTGATTAAAAACTCCATTTTCAGAAGAGGAAAACAGTGACAAAATGTCTTCATGTGAAGCCTCAAAGGGGTTGATCAACTGATCCTAATTTCAAAAAGACTTATTGGAAGAGGTTATATAAAAGGATTTTAAAAACCAAAGAAGAGAGAAAGAAGAAAAATGATAAAAGAAATGAGTCATGAGAGTCATAAAGGAAGATTATGAAAAATTAACTAAATAAAACAATTTTAAAAATAGAATTGACCAGCTAGAAAAAGAAAATTAATCAACTGGAAAAGGAAACAAAAGTTAAAGAAAATATACCTTAAGACTAAAATTGGACAAATGGAAATGAATGACTCTATGAGATACTAAGATTCCATCAAACAAAAACAGAAGACTAGGAAAATAGAAAATGTAATGTACTTCTTAGGAAAAAAAATAAGGTCCAGTACTAACCTCAAAAATAGATCCAGAAGAGATGTTTGTGAATTATTGGTCACCTGAAAGCCATGAACAGAAAAAGAGCCCAGGCAATATCATGCAGGAAATCAACATGGAAAATTGCCCTAATATACTAGAATATGAAGATAAAAATAGTACTTGAAGGAATCCATCTATTACCCAGAAAGATATCCCAAAATAAAAAATCCAAGAAAAAAGTAGTGAAATTTCAGAATTCTAACCTAAAGGAGAAAGTATTACAAATAACCAAAAAACAGCAATTTAAATACCACTTATCAGTGTCAACATTAAAGGATTGGAGGGCCTGGAATGTGATATTCTAGAAGGGGAAGGATCTTGGATTATAATCAAGACTGAAAAATTCAGCATATTTTTTCAGGAGGAAAAATAGACTTTCAACAAAATAGAGGACTTCAAACTTACCTCATATAAAGACCAAAATTGAATAGAAATTTCATCTTCAAATATAAGTCTCAAGAGATGTATAAAAAATATAAACAGAAGGGGGATAAATTAGTTAACTCTTGAGAACTGTATTTCTCTTAGGATAATAGAAAGGATCATATTTGGACAGAGAAAGTGGGTATAAATTATGATGGCCACAAACTCAATTTTTGAGGGGTTGCATTTTTATTGGGACAATTGGAGAGATTGTTCTTGAAAAGAAGGTGTCTGAGTTTAAATTGTTTATAATGAAAGTGCAGAGGAAGGTGGCTTAGCCTTACCAGACAAAAAATTATATTATAAAGCATCTATTATCAAAACTGTCTGGTATTGGCTAAGAAATAGAGTGGTGGATCAGTGGAATAGACTAGGTGCAATAACAGGAAATGGTTATAGTAGTCTGTTGTTTGATAAATCCAAAGAGTTCAGTTATTGGGATAAAAACTGTTTTTGATAAAAACTGTTGGGACAATTGGAAGCTAGTATGAAAGTAACTTGGATTAGACGAACACCTCACACCCTTTACCAAGATAAGATCCAAATGGATTCAGGATTTAGACATAATAAAACAAGATTATAAGCAAACTAGAAGATCAAGGAGTAGTTTACCTGTCAGATCTATGAAAGGGAAGCAGTTTATGACCAAGAAAGAGATAGAGATCATTATAAACAAACTAGATAATTTCAATTACATTAAAAGGCTTTTTGCACAGACAAAACCACTGTAACCAAGATCAAAAGAAATAGAGTAAATTGTGAAGCAATTTTTACAATTAGTATTTCTGACAAAGGACTCATTTCTAAAATATAAGAGAACTGAGTTAAATTTTCAAAAAATAACCAGGTCATTCCCCAATTGACAAGAGGTCAAAGGAAATGCAAAGGCAATTTACAGGTGAGGAAATCAAAGCAATCCATAGTTATATGAAAAATTGCTCCAAATAATTATTTATTAGAGAAATGCAAATTAAAGTATCTCTGAGGTACCACCTCACACCTCTCAGACTTGCCAATATGACCAGAAAGAACAATGATCATTGTTGGAAGGGATGTGGGAAATCTGGGAGACTAATACATTGTTGGTGGAGCTGTGAACTCATCCAACATTTCTGGAGAGAAATTTGGAATTATGCCCCAAAGACAACAAAAATGTGCATAGCCTTTGATCCAGCAATACCACTACTGGGTCTATACCCTGAAGAGATGATGAAAGAGGGTAAAAACATCACTTGTACAAAAATATTCATACCAACCCTGTTTGTGGTGGAAAAGAATTGGAAATTAAGTAAATATCCTTCATTTGGGGAATGGCTTAACAAACTATGGTAAATGTATGTCATGGAACACTATTGTTCTATTAGAAACCAGGAGGGATGGGAATTCAGGGAAGCATGGAAGGATTTGCATGAACTGATGCTGAGCGAGATGAGCAGCAGCAGAAAAACATTATATACCCTAACAGCAACATGGGGGTGATGATCAACCTTGATGGACTTGCTCATTGCAACAGTGCAACAATCAGGGACAATTTTGGGCTCTCTGCAATGAAGAATACCATCTGTATCCAGAGAAAGAATTGTGGAGTTTGAATAAAGACTAATGCCTTCAATTTAGGAAAAAAGTTATCTTATTATGCAATTTTGCTATCTCTTATACTTTATTTTTCTTCCTTAAGGATATTATTTCTCTCTCATCACATTCAACTGAAATCAATGCATACCATGGAACCAATGTAAAGACTAACAGAATGCCTTCTGTGAGGAGGTGGGGGGAGGGAAACAAGAATGGGGGGAAAATTGTATAACTCAAAATAAATAAAATCTTTCTTAAATAAACTGAATGAAGTTAACTAAACTTCATTGGGATTGAAACCCTGGCCTTGGTTTCCTTAGTGCTATATTGTAAACATCTGAACTTAACTACAAATTAAAGCATTTATTGGCAATAAAAAAAGAAAATGAACTAATTGATAATAAAGGAACTCTAAAATTCTGAATTCCTGCCAGCTAATAACCTATGAGAATATTTTCCTTTTAAGATTTTAGTTGTACCATTAGTGATTAAAAAACACAGATTTGTTTTGGATGAAATTTCATTCTAAAACTAAATAGCATATTTGAAGTAAATGAAAATGTATTTGGTAGTTGGCATTTAAAGATTTATTATTGTGTGATATAAAAATTGTTATAGTGTAAGGATGCTATGACTCTTGAAAACTGTACTGCTATCAAGACAATGAAAAGAATATATTTTATCAGAGGATTTGGGTACAAGACAGGTATAAAATAATTAAGGTATGAAAAAAAGAATTTTATACCGGAAAATGAAGATATTAAAGGATAAATAACACCACAAGATGAGGTATAAATGATGTATAATAGTAAAGGGAAAGAAAGGAAGATTGTAAGCATTGAGTAAATCTTTTAACAGATTCGACTCAAAATGGAAATAAGATACATTCCCAATGGATTTGTAAATTTATCCTACTCTAGAGGAAGTAGGGGGAAGGGAAAATGGAGAAAATGAGGTTGATAAAAGGTAAGGGGAAATTAAAAGTAAAGGTAAAAAAAGTAAAGTAAAAGGGAAACCAGAGGAAAAAAGTGAAAGACAGCTTATAGAAGGGATGGCAGATTGAGAGATGAAACAGAATCAAAACTCTTGTGAGGAGGAATAAGGGGAAAGGAGACACAAAAGTATAAAGAAAGGAAAGAAAAATGGAGGAAAATACAGAAATCTTAACTGTGAATGAGAATCGGACGAACTCTTCCATACAACAGGAGTGGATAGCAGAATTAATTTAAAACCAGAATCCTACAATATATTGTTGACCAGAAACACATCTGAAGCAGAGATACAAGTTAAAGGTAAAAGACTGGACAAAATCTACAAAGCTTCAGCTAAAGTTCAAAAGAAAAGGCAGGAGTAGCAATCCTGATTTTAGACAAAGCAAGGGTAAAAATAGATCTAATTAGAAGGTATAAGGAGAAAGACATTGTAAAAATAACCAATACATGTATTTGTGAAACTGTGAAATACTGCTTATACTGCCCATCAATTGGGGAATGACTGAACAAGCTATTGTATATGAATGTAAGAATGTTATAAAGTACTTCTGTTCCATAAGAAATCATGAGTGACTTAACTTAAGAAAAACCTGGAAAGGCTTCCATAAACTGATGTTGGCTGAAGTGAGAAGAACTAGTACATTTTACATATCAATGCAACCTTATCAGATGATCAATTATGATGGAAGCACCTTCTCTCAGCAGTTCAGTGATCAAGGACAATCCTGAAAGACCTGTCAAGGAAAATTCTATTCACATCCAGAGAAGAAATTATGGATTCTGAATGCAAAGCAAAGTATGCTATAGTCACTTTTTAAAACTTCTTTTATGTTTTTTCTTTCCTTCTTAGGACCCCCCCCCGTTAGTTTTACCTATTTTACAACATGACCGATACAAAAATATGTTAAACATACTTGTATCTGTTCAGTCTATATCAAATTATTTGTTACCCTGGGGGGGGGTGTTGGGAGAAAATTATGAAACTCAAAATCTTGCAAAAGGAGGAATATTGAAAACTATCTTTGCATGTAATGGGAAAATAAATTAAAAAATGATTTCTCATCAAAATCCTATCCTAAAGTCTCATAATGAATTATATGGATATTACCCTGACATTTGAAGGTACAGAAAGACCAAACACAAACTTCATTAGTTCTTAACTACCTAGTAAGGGTTTGATCAAACTGCATGTCAGATGTCCAAGTTTCAGCCCAAGCCAAGTTTAGATAGGCTGACCGTGGGATTGGTGGAGAATGGTGTTAAAAGTTATAGCTGTAACAATTTTCAATGTCCATATACTAAGGGGAGGTGGATTTTAGGTTACCTTACATTAACAAAATCACATGTACTTGGAATTTTGTAGAAGCAGGATGAGTTAGGTAAATTAAACAATATCTAGAAAATTCAGGAACCCAAACTACCTTTCCCAAAAACATTCAAATAACATTGATTCTAGCCTGAATTCTTAGGATAAAGCAATAAATCCTTAATTTCACTTTCTGTTTATGATCATCAGCTTTGATCTGTGTTGAAGAGTAAAAAAAGAAGGCATCTTTCTGCTCTTTACTGAGTGAAAGAAGTCAAATAGCTTTACAAATGTAATATAATTAGCCCATCAATCAAACTGTTGTAAATGGTTTATAAAAATGTAAGGATAAGTTTTGACTATATAAAATTAAAAATTCATTTTTAAAACTTTTGAATAAACAAGATAAATGCAACTATGATGAGAATGAAAATATTTTCATCAAATATTCCTGACAAATATCTGATATGAAACATGGTATAATAACACAAATGTATTAAGACAGAATCATTTATCAGTAGCTAAAATGGCTTAAACATATTTTCAAAAAAAGAGATATGAACTATTAATATGAAATGTTGTTCCAAATCAATAAAAATATGGAAAATGTAAATCAAACAGTTGTAACATTTCACCTCACACATGATAAATTTTTAACTAATAAGAAATGTCAATCTGAGAGGTTGTGGGAAGACAAGCAAAATGTACTGTTGATGGAGTTCTGAATTGCTCCTTCATGACAATTAGAATTATTCCTAACAAATAGTTGCCAGTTACAAGTCCTTAATTATAGTGGAAAAAAGCAATGGGGGTGGAGTGAGAAGGGCACATTATCTTTGAAGATAACTCATTCTACCTTAGAATAGCTTCATTAAAATCTTTTCCTTTACTGAAGTCTAAATTTGCCTTTTTTGGGGATTTCTAATTTCTCTTGGTTTGATCTATGGAATCAAGCAGTCAAGTCTAATCACTCTCTTGCCTAAAATGAACAAAATCAATGCAATGTTCAAGAAATTCAAATCTCTAATATTACAATTAAAATTTCAAATTTCTAAATTTCCAATATTTAAATAGAACTATCATGTCCATTGCTACTTGAACAAAATTTATTTTGTTTAAACTAATCATCTCCTATTCCTTCAACTAATCCTCATAACTAATTATAGCAATAAAAATTGACTTGTAATTTCATTAATATAAGGCAGTGACCATTCCTTTAGTCACAGGCCCCCTTTGTCCTCTTAAAAATTGTTCAGGACCATTAAACAGTTTTTTTTATTAGGTTGGTTACTTCTATTGATATTCAGTACATTAGAAACTGAAATGTGAGCATTCTTACAAAAAATAAGTTTGAGTTCAAAGACCCCCAAGGTTTTCTAGACCACAAGGTGAGAATTTCTTACATAGGAAAATCCCTGAACTCTAACAATGTAGGTAGGCAATTTGTCTGAGTTCAAGTCTCACAAATACATATACTATTACCCTTACTTACACAATACTCTGGGCAATTGTCTAGGATGAGAAACTGCAGAGAAGCTTTGATATCCATAGGTAGATGTTTCCTACTTAGAAGTTTACCATACCAATGAAATCAAAGGACCAGGCCCTATCCCTATTTCTTATTGTTAAATATTGTGTTTTGCTTAATTTGTAAATGATGAAATCATTTGGATGAGTTTTTGTGTGAATTATTATTGGCTCTTTTGTAAACTACAAAGGAAGTCTAGGGTCAATTGTTCTTTAAAGAACAATTATGGAACAATTGTGTTTCTCTAGGTTCCTTTTTAAAAACAAACAAACAGAAAGATGCCTCTCTTTCCTTACATAACTCTCCTACATACTTAGACGAGGGATTTGTAAATGAGAACTCCATCAAAAGCAAAGGTCTTGGTAAGTAGGAGCAAGCATAGTCTCGATCTCTGGCACCTTTCCTACTATCTTCAAAAAAGTGATGCTTCATTTCCTCAGCAACTGATCAAATGATATTGGGGGAAAAGGGAAATAAAATAGATCCTATAAAGACTGATGAACTTGACACCCATTTAAGAAGGAAAATGTTCAAGAATGAGTTATTTTTAGCTGTATTGAGAATTTAGGAAGAAACATGTGCACAGTTATGTTGTACTTTAGAAACTGAAATGTGAGCATTCTTACAATTCTTACATATTTTGTAAAAAAACTGTCAGTCATGTCAGCACTTTTCCCTCCATGACTTTCTCTACATCCAAAAAGTCTTGTTCACTTAATTCTGAAGAAGGAATAATGTCTTCTTTTGTGATTATGTCTATATGATTTTGGATAAGTCACTCAAACTTCCTGGGTCTCATTTTCCTCATTTGTAAAATGAGGTATTTGAACTAGATGATGTTAAGGTTCTTTCAGCTTGAGATTTGGGAGCAGATACATTAGTTTCTTCTCATTCACACTGATTTCTTATTTGCCTTGCATTACTGAACAAGCCTTTATTCAGTGCCTACCTATGCCATAAATTGAACGAAGTGCTGGGAGAAAGACAAAGGGCATAACCTGGAGGCAGTTAGCAGGCTCTCTGAACTGAAAGAACACTCAGTCTGGGGATCAGGAACACCTGAAATCATGTCCACCCTTAGCCAAATATTAGCTGTTGTGATCCTCAGTCTCATCTATAAAATGGGTATAAGAACAGCAATCTACCTTGAAGGGCTGTTGTGAGGTCAAATCAGAGGACATGTGTAAAATGCTCTGTAAACTTTACAGTGCTATACAAATGTATATTTAAACATATAAATTGTCAAGTAAAGTTTTGTAAAATGCTAAAATAATAAGATATGAAAGAATTTATCTTTCCTTTTCTATTATTGAAATGATAAAGGAATAAGACAGATAAAATATATTTTAGCAAAGTATTTGCTCAAGTACACATAGTAAACTTATGGAGATGATAGAGAAACATAGACACTATAATAAGATATATTTGTAATTGATTGGACCAGATTTATAAGCATGAATTAAAGAACTACTAGCAACCGAGAAAAAGGATTCCATTGACATTCTATGGGATTTTGCTCTTAACTTCTGTTCCTTTTAACATTTCTATCAGTGACTTAAATGAAAACTTAATAAATTTCTAGAACAATAGAAGAGAGAATGAGGATCAAAGTAGATTTTGACAGGTTGATAGGATAATGCTGACTCTACCAGGATATAATGTAATAGGTATAAAAGTCCTTTCATTTAGGAGTGGAAAAAATACAAATGAAAAAGTGAGTTATCTACCTGGACAGAAATTCATACATGAAAGATGTGGGAAATTTAACTAAACATAAGCTTCTGTAAGCATCAATAGAGTAAGAATATATTTGTGTCCCTCTCCCCAAAAAAGAAAATGAGATTCCAACTTCAGTTAAGAGAATGGTAGAATAGCATCCTAGCTTCTTCTGCAATGGTCATGACATATGGGAGTATTAAGCAAACATCTTGGAGTAAAGGAACTATAGCCTGGAATTGATTTTGGTAAAGTTCAGAGCATCTACCTGTAGAATTATCTTTGGGAAAGAGATTAAGAGAATGAGAGAACTAGTTGTTCATCTTTTGTTTTCAAAGAGGACCAATAACATCTTAAGGTGGTCTTGAGTCTAAATTAGATTTAAGTGAGACAGACTTGTACTAAGTCATTGGCCTCAATCTTTTCTAGAGTCATAGAGACAGACTGTCAATGACCCAGTAGCAATGGGTTGACTTTAACCTCTGATTCTGACCAAGTTCTAAGCATTTCACAAAACCTTCTTCAACCACATTCATAGGAATTGGAAAAAAAATTGTTCTCATTCATCCATTCTGCTGAAGGAAGTCTTCACAGGTTTGAGATCGACATTTCCCTAACTCACTAACAAGTCTGAGATCCATCAATGAGACCCATCCTCAACGTGGTTTAGCCTATCTGCTAAGGTGTAGTTGCTGTACATACTACTACATCAGGTGGAGATGAAAGCATTGAAAAGAGCTAAACAAGTCTTCCTGGAAACTCTACATATATACCCCAGAACAACTAAGCAGAAATTAGAGAGAGACAGATTTTTGTTCAGCATAAACTATCCAATAAGGTAAAAAGATGAATCATGAGGTTATATTTTTTCCATAATGAGGGATGTCCAAACAGAGACAAGATTTAACCAAGTTTCAAATATCAAAAGGCCATTGTGATCCCTGGTATTTCATAAACTAATCTTGTAAAGTAAATCTTACTAAGATGTGACAATGACTTGCAATAATACACTTTTCAATATATTTGTCCTAAGCACACTAACCCAAATATGGGACACTAAGAATTTCAGGTATGTGAAAGGTACTTGGTTTGGGCCAGGACACATGAGATGATGATGATGATGAAGACAATGAAAATGACAAGGATAATGTACTAGAATAACCCTGAATGATGAGCCGAGAAACCCAGATTTTCTTCCTGTTATTATTTATTTATTGTACAACTTTGGATAATTTACTTTTCCCTTACTGATTTTCCCCACTCATATGTACTAAGTGAGGAATAGGTTAAAATTTAGCTACTGAATGGTTTCTATGATTATTTATGGCTCTAACAATCTGCCCATTCCTATTTACCCTCATCTGCATTGACCCTACCCTTTCTTCAAGTTTAAAAAAATGCACAGTGAGAAATTCCCAGCCAATTACTTAAGAGCTGACACAGGCAGTTCTTTATTACTGGAAGATGGCTTGGTTCTGTTTGAAATTAGAAGCATTTAGTTTGGCACAGAATTACTTCAGTGCTCAAGCAGAGGAGGAAGTTCAGATAGGATAATTCCCTAGTGTCCAGTCACTCACTGGAATCTTAAGTGACAGGTCAGATAGCCCTCTCCAATTGTTTCAATACTGTCTATAAAAAGTCAGTTCTCTTATACACCCTGGACCAAACACAACCTATTGATTAAACTATTAGTGGAAATCCAAATAAACTGAAAATAAACTGCACTACTCTGACATTCTCAATGGAAAACTGGACTTTAAGCAAAAGAGAAAAGGCTATGACCATCAGATAATTCATAAGAGACTAAGAGATCACATTAATCTAATTTGATTTATCAAGGAAAATTGAAGACAATCCTTCTCCTAGGTTGGAGATCATCAATGTGCTAAGATCATAGCCACTAAGACACATGCACCTGTGTCTCTTCCCTTTCATCTATGGATTTGATACAATCAATTCAAATGTACAAGATTGTGAAGGTTTCTAACATAAAATGAAAAACAAAAGTGATAGGAACAGGATTAAAAAATAACACCTGCAACCTGATCCTAAACTCAGATTATATCACACTATTTATGGGAAAAAATGGGTCATTGTCTTTGTAACTCTTGTGGCTCCTCAGAAGAGTAGTAATTTTCCACTGAAAATGAGTGTACAATGATAAATCAGGATACATAATGAAAACCCTGATTGACTCCCCTGAGAGGATTCTAAGGGACATGCTTTAGGTTTATTGACATACTATGAATATAGTGAGCCTTATTGAGACTGGGGTCATATTTTTTAGGGAACCCAATATTTATTTCAGATCTGACTTAGGTGTGGACAAAAAAGGCTGTATTCTATTTAGATCATTCAAGGGAAGTAAAAATCTTATATCCTCATGGTGTTATAGCTCTTCTCTGACCCTACTCTGCCACTGACTCAGTGATGTACTCTTTGGACATCTCATGAAATGTATAATTAATGTTAAATGTAGATTGAGTGTAGCTTCTGAGCCATTTCCTTTTTTCCTTGCCATACTCCCTGTTTTGATGAAACACAGAAATAGATACCCATACAGGATATAATCAGATCAGAAAGACCCAAGTTCAAATCCTTCCAATGATACAAACTAGCTAAGTATATATGGACCAGTTGTGTTGTAGCCACACACACACACACACACACACACACACACACGTATAATATTTGTTATTGGATCATTTTAGCTTTGCTTAACTCTTCTTGAACTCATTAGGAGTTCTCTTGGAAAAATTAATGAAGAGGTTAGCCATTTTCTTTCCATTTTAGTTCATTTTACAGCTGAAGAAATGGAGACAAACAAGGTTAATTGAGTTTCTGAAAGTCTCACAGCTAGTATAGCCACATTTGAACTTAGTTCTTCATGACTCCAGGACTAGCATTCTATTCTCTGGGTCCTGTAGCTGCCAATATGCATGATAAAGATATATCTATTTAGAATGTTTTATATATATATATATATATGAATATATAATATCTATAGCATACATATGTATGGACATACAGCTATTTAGAGAATCTATAAAGCTATCTTTATAGAAAGTTGTATATATATGTCTATATATGTAATAGCTACATCATACAATGTAGATATTCAGAGAGATAGATCTATATAGATATGGCAATATAGAAAGTGGTACATATGCATATATAATATCTACACCATCCATGCATGAGTGACACACCTATAAAGAGATATCTATATAGAAAGTGGTATATATGCATACATATGTATCTACATCATCCATACATGTGTACATACAGATATTTAGAAATACATCTCTAAAGATATATCTATATATGGAGGAATTTGAACTTGATCTTTCATCAAGTTTCTGTGTAATTACTCTCTCCAGGGATGAAGATTGGTGACTTATCGATAACTTAATATAATGGCTATTTAGGGGTAGAGACAGGTTGAATGTTTTGGCTATAGTCATATAATGGCAGTATTTGAACTTATATCCTTCTGAGCTTAAGATTCAGATAACATCTATCCAGTATCCCATGCTATATTTCCAAGGATTATATATGATATGAAATATCAAAGGAAGAAAATCTTTGTAAGATATCTGGGTTTTCCTCTCATCCATTATTCTTAGTGGAATTAGTAAAGAATAAAGTTTTATTCTCTATGAATCACTCTCTCATCCCCCTTATCATATGAGCATGCTTGTACTCAAGTCTATGCACCTTCACAACTGTTTCTGGAATTTCCTTTAGGTCTTTCTTCCAGATCTGTCCTAGAGACCTCTACCAAAATTTTAACACACACACACACACACACACAAACACGTTTTTCTTTTAATAGTATTTTTTTCCTGAAAGTAGCTCCTCTTCCAGGAAGATAAAGAATCCCCAAACCTTTCATTTTACTTTCCACTGTAATTTCCACAACATTTCAGGAACCACAATGGAACATGGTGTGTTTCAAGAAGGAAAATATAATTTTTCAGATTCACAATAAGTTCTTCTACAATTCAAGACATCTAGATGATCAGACTCCAAGTCAGGATGAAGATGAAGATGATGATGATGATGATGATGATGACAATGATGTCACAATTATTTAATACTTTCCACAGTTTATGAAGCCTCTCTTCACAATGACATTGTAAGGTATGTAGATGAGTTACTGTTATTCCATTTTACAGATGAAGAAAATAAGACTCATGAAAAGTGCCTTGCCCAGATCAGCTTAAATATTTTCCTCATGGTTTTCCTATTCTCTTTCTATAGTTGATTTCCCTCCTGCTTTGACACATTATATACATTAAAATCACTTGTTATAGAGTAGGTATAATGCCAGGAAGAGATAAAATATTTACTACTCAATGAATACCTCAAAATGGATTTAAATGATTATTTAGTAGATAAAGAAGAGAACTCCAAACAAATAAGACTTATGGGGGAAATTAAGCAATGTTAGACAGCCTGGGGTGCTATCTGGTGGGGTTGTCATAATTTATATCCCTGGGATTCAAAGGAGATTGAAAGGATATTAGATATCTAAGATGGAAAGTAAGATTAGGGTCTAGAGGAAAGGATAGATCTTATTAACTCTGTTTAGATGTGACTGTTCATGTGACAAATTTCTTCCCCTGGGAAGGAAAAAGCATCCTGGCAAATTGATGCTGTCCTGCAAATTGAGCCAATTATTTCTGAATCATAAGTAGTCCCAAGAGAGTTTATATATTAGAGTTGATCTGATACAGAAATTCAATGACAGTTACTAATATTTGCAACAAATCCAACATTCTTTACACATTTGTAAAAGTATGGGAAAATCTTTATGTTTAAATATTCAAATTAGTTTTATTGAGTACATACTCTAGGTCAATATGCCTTGCCTCTAGAAAATAAAAAATTCTCCCATCATTCCAAAAAAGGATATAAAATGTTTCAGGGAGAAAAATGTGCTTAAGCTGGAAAGATCTTGATTTTTAATTAGAACCCATAAGTAATTTATCTGTTAAGTTTTGTATTTGAGCAAATACTAATTGCCAGGGGAAAAACCACCCAAAACACCAAGGTATATTAGAAGCTAAACCAAAGAGGGGAAAGGGGGGAGGAATGGAGCAGGGGGGGGGGATGGAGAGAGAGGGGGTGGGGGGGGAGAGAGAGAAATGTCTATGAAAATCCTGAAAGTGATTGGAAACAGAGATAAAAAGTAGTAATAGCACTTTTAATGAAAAATCAGAAGAATGAATGATTTAAGACAGAAAAATAGGAAAATGGGAAAGAATTGCACAGTTCAGATAAAGGAACAGAAGATAATTAAATCAAAAATATGATAGGACAAAAATTATTAGAAGTAAATAAAAAGTTAGGGGAAACTGACTAAAATTAGAATGATGTTTAATTAAAAATAAATGACTTGGAAAGCAAGGTTCACATAGAGAATATAAAATTATTAGCCTCCCAGAAAAAAAATAACTGAGAAATGAAATTTCCTATTTTAGGAAATTATAAAAAGAAATTGCCCAATATTGCTGGAAAATAGGAAAAACTTCAAAGAGATAGGCTCCATAGCATGCAACATAAAAAGAGCTTGAGATTTGAATATCTGAGAAATATGGTTGATAAGTTTTAGAGCTTCCAGGTCAAAAAATAAACATTCAAAGTTCAGGAAGAGAATCATGCGCCAAGTAATGCTAATTAGAGTCACCATCAATAAGAAATTAAAGAAAAGGCTGTGATATTCTTAATAGAAAAGACAATAACTTGCCTCAAGAACAACCTATATTAGGGACAACTAGGTAGTCAAGTGGACAAAGCACTGGCCCTGTAGACAAGAGGAGCTGAGTTCAAATCCAGCCTCAAGCATTTGACAGTTACTAGCTGTTTGACTCTGGACACTCACTTAATCCCAAATGCCAAAAAAAAAAAAAAAAAAACCCAACAACAGAAAAACAAAACAAAATAACAACCAAAAAAACCCTCCAATTTATCCTGAAAGGTTCATTATAGTCCTACAAATAGGAAATCTCATTTTAGTACCTGTGACTTATTTAATTTGATCTTTGGAATACTAAGAACTGAAATTTATGTGTTGTATGTCTAGTCATAATTTGTTCTTCACAAAAATCTAGTGAAGTTGGTACTATAGATATGATTGTTACCTTTTCACAAATAAAGGATTTGAGCCTTAGAAACATTAAGATAATTTTCCTGGTTTCATAATTTTTATCAAAACTAAAATTCAAACTTTTCCATTTCTTTTATCTAAGTATATCATAAAGCAGAAATGACAAGTCTACATTTAAGAGATTTGAAAAAAAGATCTATAATGACATTAAATGAATCGCATAAGGTAGCTCAGTTAATAGAACTCAAATCTTTCGAATGCAACCTTGCTCAGTTCCCACCAGAACATGTTTTATCTCAGCTTTGGTGGACCACCAACGAAAATATGATGATGATATAACACTAATAAATAGCATTTATAAAATTCTTCGATGCTAGTACAATGTCACACAAATATGATCTCAGTTTAGCCTCATAGCAACCCTGGGAAATAGGCATTACTGCTATAACCCCATTTTACAGATGAGGGGAAGTGAAGCACCAAGAACTTAAGTTTCTTTCTCACTTAATCTGCTTCCAGTTAGTTTTTGAGGCTACATTTGAATTCATGACTCCTTAAGTATTATTCCAATACCAGTGCACTGCATTATCAGCTGCCTTATTGTTATGTTAATGAACCAAAGGGCATTGATGCTTTGACTCATACACCTAGGAAACAGGTATTAATCTTTCTATATGACATAGAGGAAGGAATATAAGAAGAAATGGGTGATGCATTTCCAAGGGGGTAAGCTATGCTAGTCTAACCCCTTCCTTTTATAAATTAAGAACTTATCCAAGGTAACAAGTATAGTACTTGTCAGAGGCAAGATCTGAATACAGTTGTCCCATCTCCAGTGTTCTTTCCACTATACGAAGTCATTTTCCAGGAGCCTTTGACTACAAATACAAAATCTTCTACAAAAGCAAGAAATTCCTTCCCACTACTAGTCTGCTAATGATATTCTTTAATTTTCACATAGATTGCACATTTCTTGAAGAATGCCTAATATGTAATTTTACACATAGCTAATAATGTTTATTGAATTGAAATGAAGTTGTAGATATCATAGTCATATTGTATCAATTCAGATCACAGTTGCATTTATTAGTCTGATAATCATTTTGATATTTATTTACAATACATTTTATGAAATATGAGATCAAAGGAAAATTAAAATGAATTGGCTTTGAAAAGTTATTGTTCATAACTGAGCAGAATCATGATTGATGGATGAATACTGTGTGAAATTATTGAATATTTTATTAGCCTTTCTCAAAGAATCATCTATCTTAAACTAAAAGGACCAGATAAATATCCACTACAGTTTTCTCACTTACCAAATGACTGAGACAGTTAATAAGGTATAGAAGTACATGGGGGTAGCTAGATGGTGATAGACCATTGGCCCTGGAGTCAGGAGGACCCGAGTTCAAATTCCATCTCAGACACTTATTAGCTGTGGGATTCTGGACAAATCACTTAATCCTGTCTGCCTCAGTTTCTTCATCTGTAAAAAAGGTAGAGAAGGAAATGGCAAATTACTCCAGTATCTTTGCCAAAAAAAATCCCCAAAGGAGTCACAAACAGCTTATCAACAATAAATAAGTACAATTATGGAACACTATTGTTCTATTAGAAACCAGGAAGGCTGGGAATTCAGAGAAGCCTGGAAGGATTTGCTGAACGAGATGAGCAGAACCAGAAAAACACTGTACACCCTAACAGCAACATGGAGTTGATCAACTTTGATGAAATTGCTCATTCCATCAATGCAACAGTCAGGGACAATTTTGGAGTATCTGAGATAGAGAATACCATCTGTACCCAGAGAAAGAATTGTGGAGTTTGAACAAAGAACACTGACTATTTCCTTTTATTAAAAAAAATAATCATTATGTCATTTTACTATTTCTTATATTTTATTTTTTTCCTTTTCCTCAAGGATATGATTTCTCTCTCTCAACACATTCAATTATTTTTAGATTTTTCAAGGCAATGGGGTTGAGTGGATTGCCCAAGGCCACACAGCTAGGAAATTATTAAGTGTCTGAGGATGGATTTGAACCCAGGTACTCTTGACACCAAGTCTGGTGCTCTATCCACTGCGTCACCTAGCCGCCCCTTCAATACATTCAATTTTGATCAATGTATAACATGTAAACCATATAAAGACTAACTGACTGTCTTCTGTGGGGTTGGGGGAGGGAAGTGAGATTAGGAGAAAATTGTAAAATTCAAAAATAAATTAATTAATTTTTAAAAATAAATAAGTATAACTACTGTATATTCCAGGAATGATTTGAACCCATATGCTCTGATTTTCCACTATTCCAAATTATTCTACTTCTGTGCCCTGGTCCTAGGGTCTAGCTTGCATTTATTTCAGACTGACAATATGCCAAACACTTTACAATTATCATTGTATTTATTCCTCAAAACAACCCTGGGATAAAGGTGCTATTTTTGCCCCTATTTTATATAGATTAGGAAACTACAGCAAATAAAGGTTAAATCTCTTTCCTGGAGTCACACAGTTAGTAAAGTATGTGAGGCTGAAATTGAATTCAGGTCATTCTCACTCCAGGCCCATTTATGCTATCCACTGCTGCCCCAATGCATTTACTTTGGGATAAAGTTTAACATCCTCGGTCTGTCATCAACTATCACTAACACAAATTCATCAAAACCGACTGGGTTTTCTTACGTCATCCGCATAGCTCATTTTTATTACAGCATCTGCTCATGTTATTCAACTAGGTGGAATTCAGTCCTTCTTTACAAGTTTAAGCTTTTCTTGGTCTGGTTTCTCTATCCCACACTGATTTCCTGATCATTTGCTACACAATTTAACAGAGTTTGTTCTCTTTTAATAGTAGATTTGGGATGTTTTAGAACAACATTTAAGACTTTTAAGACTAGAGACTAATTTGCCTAGCTTATGGCCACTATCATAAACTCCTCTTCATGCACAGATAGAAATAGATGTATTCCTCGTTCTTGTACACATAAAGATTCCCAATATTCTGGAAATATGTCTCATTTGTGTCATTGTCTAAAGCTTTGATCCATAAAGAGACTCACGAATTCACACTTGATGCCAGTTAATAAAGGTATGTCATGCTGTTTTTGTTTGTTTGTTTTTTTTTAAAGAGGACCAATGAATGATATCACAAAGGTGATGTCTCAACTCCTGGGTGAATTGGATTTAAATGAGGTAGAACTGCACAAAGTTGTCTGACTCAATTTCCTCCAGAGTTATCAAAGTTCAATGACAAGAGAAATATTACAGGAGAATAGTTGCAGTTTTGTTCAAGTATCCTACTGGAGAATCATACAATATCCTTATAGAAAACCACAACATCATAGAATCTTAGCATTGAAAGGAACCTCAGAGGTCATCTGATCTAAGCCACAACCAGAAGGGCTCTTCATTATAAATTATTCCATAATTTAATTTGCAACATCTATCTAAAGATGCTTACTGATTGGGAGACAACTATTCCCTCTTAGACAATTTTAATTTTTAGGGTGCTTCCACCTACATCAAGTCTAAAATTTATCTCTTTATAATTTCTACCTATAATTATTAATTCTTCCCCAGTGGGACCAAATAATATGTTTGATAAATCCTGCAAATGTATGAAGACAAATATCACAATCTTCTTTTTAGGCTAACCATCCCCACTGTCAGGTTATCTTCACATATCTTGAACCTAAAATCATTTCTCATTGGATTGCCCTCCCCTTGATGCTTTCTAGTTGATCCTTACATTTAGTACTAAGTTACCCTAACTTACTGGTAAATGAAAATCATCTGATTGTAAGCAGTGGGTAAGTTTCATTGCTGAGCAAAATGGCCCTTTCATGAGCTATACTTGAAGAAATATATGACCCTGGGTCTTTTGTGGAGTCTCATTGCCCAAATCCTATATACTTGATTCACTGGGAAATACAAGGCGTACCATTTTGACTCTGTTGATTAGAGCAAATTGGTGGATTTGGCCATAGGCAATTGCTTGCAATGCCAATTAGCTCTTTCCTTGAGTATCTTCTTCATGTCACACCAGAGTATCTCCCTCTTGTTAGCAGCAAGAAGTCATATAACTGACAACAGCATCTGATTATATACTTTCCTGTTTGTGAATTGTTTATTTATGTTCATTTTGTCTCCCGGGCAAGATCACAAGGCTCTTGACTACAAGGATAATGTTTCTGAGACTTTTTTTTGTTTTTGTTTTTCCCCAAGCATCTAAAGCAGTGTTGGGGATGTGGTGCTTAATAAAGCCCTCTTCACTCAATCTGATCTGACATTTATCCTCCACAAGAATGATGCCTTTCCTGCTAAAGCTTGAGTCTATCTGGGTCTGAGGAATTCAATGAGACTGGAAAGTATGGTCAGCTTTGCCTGGGCTGGGGGGGGGGGGCAGGAACCTGTTCTAAGGTGAATTGAAATGTTCACAAGTCTCTTCAAAACTGACAGCTGATCTTCGACTTTGAGTTTTAAGTTCTTATGGATTTGATTCCACAATTCTTGCCATAGGACTTCTTGCCATCCCTACCTCCACCCCATTCCCTAACGCTTTCTAAGCACGTTCCAGAATAAAGTGATGAAAATTGTAGAGTCAAATCACCTGAGTTCACTTTTCAGTTCTGCCATGACTTTGGTTCAGTCATTTAACCTACATGTCTGTTAATGATTCAGAAACCAATTTATCTGTGAAATAAAAAAGTTAGATTTGATATTCTCTCAGGTTATTTCTAACCCCCAATTTATGAACCTAAGTAGACTATTTTAAAATTGCTCTGAGAAGGGGCCGCTAGGTGGCACAGAGAATAAAGCACCGGCCCTAGAGTCAGGAGTACCTGGGTTCAAATCCGGTCTCAGACCCTTAATAATTACCTAGCCGTGGGGCTTTGGGCAAGCCACTTAACCCCATTTGCCTTGCAAAAACAAAAAAAATTGCTTTGAGAATAATAGTGTTTTTAGGGTTACAAGGGGCCTTAGAGATCATCTCATCCTACTCAATTCATTTTATAGATGAGCAAACATTCACCCAGTCAAAGGAAATGACCCACTAAGGAACTAGTCTAATCAATGAATCACAAAGCAAGAATTTAAGCCCCATGTTCTCAAATACAGTGCACTTTCTTTTTTTTTTTAGATTTTGCCAGGCAATGGGGTTAAGTGGCTTGCCCAAGGCCCCACGGCTAGGTAATTATTAAGGGTCTGAGACCGGATTTGAACCCACATACTCTTGACTCCAAAGCTGGTGCTCTATCCACTGCACCACCTAGCCACCCCTACAGTGCACTTTCTACTACAATATGTTGGGGGGGGTTGATGCTCAGTATATCACTGAACCTGGTTCAGAAATTAAAAAGAAAGTCATTTTAATTCATTTTATATTTCATTTCTTGAAAGTGAACTTCAGAAACACTTCCTTTGTCCATAGTGTCTTTTCTGGAGGAGAAGCTGGGGATCATTTATTGTCTCATGTAGGAGTAAAGTTTAAGCCTACCTAAATGGCTGAAATCTATGTGATTTTTCTGATTATGATTTTTCTCCCTTGGGAAGCAGGTTGTCATCAATGCAGAGCAGCTAGGTGGTTCAATGAATAGAGGCCCCAATTCAAATAAGTCCTCAAACTCTTATTAGCTGTGTGACCTAGTCACTTATAACTGCTTGTCTCAGTTTCCTCATCTGTAAAATGAATTGAAAAAGAATATGTCAAACCATTCCATTAGATTTTCCAAGAAAACTCCAAATGGATTCACAAAGAATATGATACCATTAAAATGAATGAACAAAAACAATGAAATCATCAAGGGCATAAAAAGGACACTAAGTTTCTCTCATATTCATCTACTTACAGTAGTTAATTCTGTTTGAGATGCCTTTTTCTTTAGAAAAGCATTTTTTTTCTGAATTGAAAGTAGATTTCACATGGTATTCATTCTCAATCTAGAAAGCACATCTAAGGAAGAGGGACAGTTTTGTTGTTTTTGGTTTTCCCAAAAACAAGTATCACAGAAGCTTTTTTCCACCCATAGAAGTTTTTCACTGATGTCCTGTTATTTCTAAGAAGTGACTTTGAATTTTCTAAAGCCATTCTAATAAAGTTCAAATGTTAAAGATGCCTACAAATATGGCAAAGCATCAAGGTTAGTCCTAGGGAGTTTGTATCCTGATGGCCAGTTTAGCCAAGTTCAAAGAAACTCATTCCTGAGTTGCCTGGAGGGTCAATGATTTTTTCCAGGTATGACAACTCTTGGAGAATCAATCTTAGAGTTGTAGTTTTCAGGACTGGTAGAAGAAACTTTCCTTCTGTCCCTAGTGAAATCATACTTCAACCAACAACCATTTATGAAGTGTTTACTATGTTTGAGTCTTTGTAGATAGAAAGACTTTAAAAAAACTAATATATCTGTTGCTTATAGGATAGCTGGATTCCTAAATAGATAAGAAATTCTTAAAGAATTAAGATTCCATTGCTATATTTTAATATAGTGCTCATTCTCTCTCCTCACTCCATGTGCTTCTCAGTTTATTTCACACGCAAACATACACCCTTAAAAAAGCATCTCCTGATAAATCTAGTCTCATGAGGAACAATGGGATAAGAAATAGTCATACCCTTTTGGAATATGAATAGTTTAAACAGCTCTTTCATTTTTGTGACATTATTTATTTCTCACAATCACCCTTAAGGGCCAACATCATTTCTATTTCACATGTGAGAAAACAGCCTCAGAAAAATTCAACAACTTTCTCCAAATCATGGAGAGCCCTGTTGATTCTGGTACTTGAACCCAAACTCTTTTTGACTTGCTGCTTTCCCCATTGCCTCTAATGAAAGAAACGGAATATTAAAAAAGGCTTCTCTGAGTATGAGAATCAAATCTTTGTTATGAAACTTTATTATTATGGAAGTAGCCTTAACATTTTATTTTCACTTAGACATATCCACTAATTTGCAAATATGGGTAATTTGTGTTGGGTTTCCTCCTCATCAGAACAAATTAGCACTCACCTATAGTATTTAAAAGTCTCCAAGTAGCTGCTATCTAAATGCTATTAGCATAAATAACTTTTACTCACTACTTTTAATTACTGTTGACAAAATGAGGCTATGCCCCTATTAGAGCCAAGCAATTACAAATGAGTACATCTTGGGAGAAATTAATAGTTATTAACAAAGTTAATCTGATTCTTCTTCCCTCAGTGATATTATTTTCATTCATGATGTCACTGGCCCTCTTCAAAACCGAAGGATGAACAATAATAACCACAATCTTACCATGTAAACTATTTATATGCGTAATAAAGACATTTTATTTAGAGATCATAATTAAGGCTTCCATTTCCTTTGGGTGGGCCTTATTATAGCAGATTTAAGAGTGTTGGGTCTAGAGTGTGGAAGACTCAGCTTCCTAGCCTCAGACTTTTACTACCTGTGAGACGCAAGTCACGTCACTTAACCCTATTTTAGCTTCCTCATCCATAAAATGAAGTAGAGAAGGAAATGGCAAAGCACAAATTGCCAAGAACACCCTAAATGGGGCACAGGAGTTAGCCACAGAAATGACTCAATGATAACAAGTGGACAAGATGTTTTCCTTATAGGGGTAGGAGGCAGATCAGAGGGGGGGGGAGGCAGATGGGGGAGAGAGAGAGAGAGAGAGAGAGAGAGAGAGAGAGAGAGAGAGAGAGAGAGAGAGAGAGAGAGCGCGAGCCCATATTGACAAAGTATAGAACATTAGGATTATTAGAGAACTAGTGGGTTGTTAGGTGTGAGAGAAGTTAATTACTTTACTAGCAAAAGAAGAAAAGGACAACCTTAAAAATGGGCATCTTCCTTCAGTAAGCAATCTATGATCATAGGTTCTTCTACGTTGAGCTAAAAGAAAACTTAGGCCTCATCTAATTCATTGGTATCAATCTAAATTAGAAAAAAATCCCTGCTAAGTCTCATGGTTAGCTTAGAAAATAAAAATAATTAACATTTTGTATATACGTGTGTGTGTGTGTGTGTGTGTGTGTGTGTGTGTTATATTGTATTTTAAAATTTTATTTTGTTAAACATTTCTCAATTACATTTAATTCTGGTTTAGGAATTTTGTCTGAGTTTGATCCTTCTAATCTAGTCCAAACATACACACACACACACACACACACAGACAAACACAAACACAGAGAAACAAACACAACCCTTTATTTTATAAAGAAAATGACTCCCAGAGGTCACTTATTCAACATCACATATATAGTAAATGGCAGAATTGGAATTTGGATCCATATCTTCTGTTTCCCAATTGGGTGTTCTTTCCATTGTACCAAACTGTTTCCCTCATTCATCATCACTTGCTATTTAAATCTTTTAAAGTCTTTCAATGCCCAAGAGGAGATGAAAGTTATGAACTGCTGTTATAGTCATTATCACCTTACAACCAATCTAATTGAGAATGAAAGAACTCACTAGAGGAGAGAATGAAAATAGTTAATCAAATATTGTATAGTCAGTTGATGTGAATAGACAAACCAAAGGGGTATTGATTTTTATAATGAATCTTTTTTTTTTTTCCCTTCAACTTCAGTGCACTCTTCTACTTGGTGATCTGAAAGACCAGATTGTTCTCTTGGACTTTGCTGATTATGCTACATTTTCCAGGAACAGTAAAGTTGATTTCCCTTACTGTTGGCACAGCAGATTCCATCTTGTTAGGTTTCAAAAAGGGGATCTCCGTGCTTTTTTGAGCAATTAAAACAAACTTACAATCTCAATAAGGTGCAGTGACCCATCTCTAGGACCAAAGTGACATTTTTTTTCTACCATAATTCAAACAAAACTTAGTGAACAATCTATTCCTTGCTAGATTATTGGTAAAGAGATAAATAATTCCAATGACTTCATCTGGGACCCAACATTTACCAAGGTGTTAATTAAAACACAATGGTAAATTTTGCTCTGTTTGAAATGGATGCTTAGGACAAATCAAATCTTGTAAGAACGATTTCCTCCTGGTGTCACTTGTTCCTCAAGGAGAAGAGGATTCCCTCTTTACCCCCAGATGCTGTACTATGTGGGATTTGCCAGGAATTCTAAATCTTAAGGCTCATGATATTTAATAAATGAGTGTCTGAGAGAGGCAGGATGACAAAATATCTAGGCATCGGAATTGTAATCAAGAAGAGCTCAGTTCAAATACCACCAATACCACCAATACCACCAATACCACCAATACCACCACCACCACCACCACCACCACCACCACCACCACCACCACCACCACCACCAAGACCACCACCACCACCACCACCACCACCACCGAGAATTTTAAGGTTTGTCAAGTGCTTTTCCAAGCGTATCTAATTTTAGCCTCATAAAAATCCTGGGAAGTAATTGCTCTTATTATCCCATTTATAGATTAGGAAACTGAGGGAAGAAGGGTTTATATGATTTGCTCAAATTTATATAGTCTCTGAGGCTGAATTTGAACTCAGTTCTTCCTGGCTCCAGTACACTTATGTACTATTCTACCTATATTCTTTCTGAGCTATATAAGATCTCGGCTAAATCACTTAGTTTCTCTGAGCCTTAGTTTCCTGTTCCAAAAATGGGCATATTAATATTTGTTATATCTATATAATGACGATGCTTTAATGTTCAAATAAGACGCCAAATATACAAAGTCAATATTTACATAGATAGGGTTTACAAAGTATTTTCTACTTATTTTATCCTTCCAATAAACCTTTGAGGAGGAACTCGAGTTATTTTACTCATTTTACCTGAAGGAAGATAAAGTTCAGATATATGGAGATTTTCCAGATCATATGCAAGCAAATAAATTGACATTTATAATTCCACGTCTTTAAACCTCTCTCAATTATATTATGTTGCCTCAATGTAAAATTGACAATATTGAGAAGTAGTTTGCTAAAGTTAAATAGAAGTTCTTTTTAGACTGTATCCTTCAGCCTTTTCTTAGCTTAAAGAAACAGATTTAGAGTTTTTCCAGTTTCTAAATCTTAATTAACATCTTTATACTCTGAGATAGTTTTCTATCCGCTTTTTTATCAAAATGGATTTATTTGATTATCTAACAAGTTCCTTTATTCCAAACACAAAATCAACCCTATGGTGACAGTTTTATCTTTTAATCAGATTATTTCAGATATAGGTATCGTACTATCATAACCCCTGTCAATTTGTTTTAAGACAGGATTACTTTTAAAAGATCTGAAATAACATTTTTATACCCGAAATCATAGATTAGAATTTCAGCTCTTCCTTTTTTTTTCCCTTAAAGAAATTACAATTATATTGACATCACTGTCACCAGTTTGTTGCAAATGACTTTGGTTGGAATCACTAGCCATGCTTTTGTTAATTGACAATATGTTACTTATAGGTTTTCCTGATCCATGATGCTCTGGTCTGTCCCATGATAAGGAACTACGTGAACAAATGTCTGTTAGTGACATTATACCCCTTCAGGAAATATTAAATAGAAATTTATTTTTTTTTAAATTTCTGAATATAGAATGGTACTAATTCCATACTTTACCATTTCAAATTTTTCCTTTATTTTAGATCTATTTTATTCCTTCAGATCTCAAATCTAAAATTGTGAGGGAATTGAGAGGATCATGACAGTCTGTTTTCATACACACACACACACACACATATATATATATATATATACACACATATATAGAGACATACATATACATATATATTTGCATTATATATACACATATATACATACATATATATACATATATATATATATATATATATATATATATATATATATATAAATAAAACTATATTACCAGGTTGGCCTCTAATGTTCCTTCCCCATATAAATTCCCATAAAATATACTTCAGGAAAACATTTCAGACTTCTCAAATTGAAATTTGGAGTTAAAGAATTGCTCTAGAGGGTCTTTCATGGATTTTATTTCAATGTAATGAATAGATAAAGGAAACATTGGAGAAATCAGAATCAACATTAAAGGATCCACCATTGCTTTTAAACTCTTTTGATCATCCCTAATTAAAAGTTCTCCCAGATTAGGTATGCTGATGGTAAATAGGTGCTTTCAAGGAGAAAGATATTATTATCTTCTCAAAGTTAGATTTCTGTAAGAGCATCAGGTTCCACATTCAATGATAATCTCTTTCCATAAAGCAAAGGTAACACAGGCTTGCTGCTAATGTCTCTCCATGAATAATTGAAAGATATTGCTTCACTCTTGTTTTACTTCCTATAATGGAAAGGACCTAGTCTCTTACAGTATGAATCAGGAATGATCCCCAGGACTAAAGAGGCCCCTTTTGTGAAATTTCTTGTTTATATTTTTGTTTGTTTCCTCTGTGTTTGTATTCATGCTGAGATATGTTCCCATTGCTGCACATATAGTTAATATTTTTGTTACAACACTAGAGAAAATACTATTTCAAAGGGTCTTAAGACCCTTTAAGATGGGCTTCATAGTCATAGGTTTCTTGACCTGGTCAGACAGAGTAGTGTGGTTATTCCATCACTTCAGGGGGAAATAGTGGCCACTGAGTTGGGATAAGGGAAGACATTTAAAAGATATTTGAGGGTGTACAGGCAAAACATTATCAATACTGATCAAATTCCTGGGGATGCAAGATCAAAGAGATCATAGGATCATATATTCAAAACTAGTATGGATCTCAGAAATTGTCTCAACCAGAGAGACAATTTTTTGTTTTTGTATCAATGACCCCTTGTCCAGTCTGGTGAAGCCTATGACCAAATTATTAAAATGTTTTCAATTCATAAAATGAAATTTGTAGGATTAAAAAGGAAGTCAATTATATTGAAATATTGCTATCTAGTTAGAATGCACTTAACTAAGAGAGAAAATGTAAGTTTTGGGACTCAGATAGGGATGTATATATTCCCTTTACTCAACAATGAGACAGAATTAGCATCATCTTTTTCCCCCTTTATCCACTTTCTTAGTTTCCCATTTCTCCACATCAAGAGGTAGAGGTCAGAAGCACTTTGTTCTATACCTATTTGGTCTGAAGAACGAAAGTGAGTTGGAGAATATCCAAAGTAAGGCATAATGAAAGGTGTTCAGTTCATATCATTCAAGAATAAGTCAAACCAGGTATGTTTAGCTTGGAAAGAGAAGATTTGGTTAAAGGAAAGGATGAAGAGTTTAGGAAAGTAGTAGATAAGTAGTCTTCTAATATTAAAAATGCCATCATAAAACTCTATACATGCCATACCCATGTGTGGATGAAAGATGTTAGGTTAATGATAGCCTATTTCTTTTGAACCCATCACTCAAAGAATTTGGAATATGATCAAATATTTTAACTAATACTAGTCAACTAAGCTATTGAAGAGGGATTTTTATCATTGCCTTTGCAGTCTAAAGTGCCCAAAGTGAATTTCTTGCTTTGACTTCATCATATCAAGAGAGACAGTAAAATAAATGAAAATTTCCAATCTGAGACCAACAGGTTGGTCATGATTAGTGAATTCTGTCTGGTTTCTTTACATTTGTTTTTTCATGTTTTTCATTTGTTCTTTTCACAAAGGAATATTTAAGAGATCTATGAACTAGGGTTCAAAAGTCAGTTAGAGTGAATCATCAAAAGTCACCATCAAGGTTTTCCAGAAGTCAAATGGTAAGGTCTAAATCCCCTGATATCTGCCTGGTTCAGTTCAACAATAGAAGAGGTGGAGACTTAGCCATATATTGGTTATGCTGCATTTGGAAGTGAACTTAGAGGAGTGAATGATATGTAGAAATTTTTTCCCTCGAGCTATAAAATTCTGATTCCATTTTTTTGTTCCTTAAGATCTGCGCAATCAATTGATATTATTTTTTCATTTATTATCATTGTAAAACACTTCTTTTCCAAAATACTTCCTCAAGGATCTGAAGAGCTTGTTATAAGTGAGTTTTCTTCATAAAAAATCTTCCTTACTAAAGAAATGAGGGAGGAAAAAATCATTTTTACTCCAATCTGTCTCTTCTTCCTGAGCTTTAAAAACATGTGAGTTGAGAACTAGTTTATTCTCTTTATTCATTCGTTTAGTTGGTCGGATGGTTGGTCAGTTGGTCATTGAACCAACCAACAAATTCTGAGTTTTTACTACATGAAAGACTTTATGGTTGGTGTTTATACACATGATTCCTTTTCTTTTGCCTATTTTGTTTCATTGGTAATGATGCATCTTAAATAGATATTATGAAGTTATAATGTGCTCTGGGAAAGTTCTGATTTTATCTAAATAGGTCATCACTATCCTAAAGCAATAATTTTCTAGCCAAAATTTAGAAAGCCTAAAAAATTTCAGGGAAAAAATTGATTAACACTGAAACCATAATGAATAGGGACTTTGTTGCCTTCCTGAGGATATATTAGTGATTATACCAAGGAGAAAAATGTTTAAATTTTCAATTGCATATTTTTAGCAAAATCATTTCTGCAAAATGGTTATCCAAGGTTGATCAGATCTCAAGGTCCAGAGAGGCTAAATGGTTGAGAATGCAGATTTTTTTCCCCCAAAATCAAGATTGTTTCTATTATCCTATGGGCCTTGAGCCAAAATAAAAAAGTCAAATCAACCTGCTTCACCTCTTTAGTGAAGGAATTAGCAATCAGTTTGGATTACATATCAATTAAGTATATCAGTTGTACCTTTCTGCTTTTCTCTAGTTAGAGGAGATTACAAACAAAACAAAACAAAACAAAAAACAAACAACAAAAAAAAAAAAACACCAGTCTGACTGAGGAACATGTGGATATTAACACTTGATAAGAAGATTTGGTCACTTCTACAAATGATCAGAAATTTGGCCAGGATGGGGTTGATGAGGATCTTTCATCATAAGAATCAAGTATAGTGAGCTTTTTAAGGTAAGAAAATGTAAGATCCTTAACATGAGGCATTGATTTTATTTTATTTTTTGCCTTTGCTTCCCTAGATTCAGTCACAAAATTATATAAGTAGCATAGCTTAATGGATTGGATCCCTTATTATCTGTATGACCCTGAGCAAGTCATTTTTCCTCTCCACCTCCCATCAAAAATGTATTTTTATCTGTAATACTTTAGCTACCTTTGGCCTTCAGAAGCCATCACACCTCTGGGGAAGGTTGGGGGTAGGGGGAGCTGGAGGCAGAAACACAGACACAGATGGAATCAGAGAGGTAGAAGGGGAGCAGGGGTGGACGGGAGGGGGGTGAAGAGAGGAGGGGAGAGAGGGAGAAAAGGAAGAAGGTCCATGAATGGTGAGCATACATCAGGTCTGTACTCAAAACTTTTCTAGGTTGGAAGAATCTGACAGAATGAGGGCTTTATCAGACTAATTTTTCAAGACTAATGTCCTCCAGACAAGATGAATCCTGAAGTGTTTAGTGTAACAATGATTATTAAGGAAGGATGCTGTTGATAGTGTTATTTCATGAAATTTTCAAGAATTTCATAATAGGTGACCTTTGATGTTGTTCACAGTGTCACATTGACCCTTCATGACCACATTTGGGGTTTTCTTGGCAAAGATGCTGGAATGTTTTACCATTTCCTTCTTCAGTTAATTTTATAGATGAGAAAACTGAGGTAAACAGTGTTGAGTGACTTGTCTAGGATTCCACAAATGTATCTGAAGCTGGATCTGAAATCAGAAAATTAAGTCTATCCACTGAGTCCCCAGCTCCCCTATAGCAGTCTTCTATTTTAACTATCCCATTTTACAAATTAGATAATAGGGACCCTGAACAATTAATCAAACCTGTAGATAGTTTGAGAACAAATGACTTCCCCCCCCAAAAAAAATCAGTATTGATTCTAATATTCTATGAGACTTGAGCAAAAAAAATAATCAAATCAACAAGCTTCATCTCTTTAGTAAAGGAATCAGCAATCAGTGCTGATTACACATCAGTTAAGAATATATTGCTTATACCTTTCTGTTTTTCCTCTAGGTGGAGGACATTACAAACAAAACAACTCCCCCCACCGCATCTGAATCTTTGTTCAGAAAAACAGAGCAGATATTTTCAGATTAGTTTGCTCAAACTCTGTTAGTTTGTTTTTTCCTCTTTCTTTCTCTTGATTTTAATTGAACAGTTAGATGGTGAAATGACTAGTGTATCATCATTAGAGTCAGAAGGACTGAAGTTCAAAATTGACCTCAGCCACTTGACCCTTACTCTTTTTCAGACCTTGGGCAAGTCACTTCACCCTGATTGATTGCCTTGTATCTAAGGCCATCTCCAGTCATCCTGATTCATAGCTGGCCACTGGACCCAGCTAGCTCCAGTGGAAAAAAGATACCTAGAACCTCTTCACTGAAATACAGTTCACATGCTTGTCATGGGATCAACCCCTGGTGGCATGGTCTTCTTCAAGAAAAAAAGGACAAACGACAATAACAACTGTAGGAAGGTAGAAAGATTAGCAATAGTACTAACCCCCCAATAAAAGAAAGTCATTATGACAATTTTAAAATGCTTAGAACAGTAGAAGAAAGTTCAAAAGGAAAAAACAGACAAGTTGGATAGTTTTCAAACAAATGAGTAGAACTTTTATTTTTTTTTTAAATCAAAAGCATTAAGAAATAGCTTTATAGAGAATCACCTTTTATGTTTTGTAGTGAAGGACATCATTGTATGTAGAAGTTTAAGTTTTGAGGTTTTTTTTTTCCTTTTGTTCCTAAGGGGAAAAAATCCCATCAGACCCTACAGTGTATCCAGCAAAAAAATTCTACACAGCCATTTTTTCCTCCCCACTCATTCTGATGATTTTTCACAAAACAAGTTTATCTCTAAATTCAAGAATACACACCTCCCCTAGAGTAGGTTCCCTAATGAAGAGAGGGATCCTGGGGAGGGGTAAGATACATGACTCAGTGGCTGTGGATGTTTTTCCTTTTCAGTACTCTGGAAATTTTTAAGGAATGGAATTAGTACAAAACTACAGGAATCACTAAATTTCTTTCAGGCTGTTAACATTCCAGAGCACTTGGATGGTTCTCTATCGTCTGGCAGAGAAGAGAGATCCACTGTGATCTGAGGGTTCCTGAACATTCCCATTCTTCAAGTAACTACTTAGTTTGGAATTAGAAGTATTAACGATTCCTTCTTTTTTGCTTAAGGCATTGTTTTTTTTTTTTAGTTCCATATCAGATTCTAAAAGTCCTGGTTATAATTTTAGCTTTGTTCTTGTTCAGTGACCACAGGGTTCATAGTTCTCTTCTTGCACAAAAATGGTTTTACTTTTCCTTCTCCAGCAGATTAAAGTTTAAAAAGAAGTTAAGTGACTTGCCCAGGGACACACAGCTACTAAGTTTTAAGGCAGGATATGAACTTGGGTCTTCCTAACTCCATATCCACTTCTATATCCATTGAGCCACCTAACTGAGTCACAAAAATTCCCATAACTAAAAGGACCTCAGTGGCATCCATCCACCCTGATTCTGGCTGAGAAGCTCTTCTACTGTATCTCCAAAAATAGTCATCTGATGTGATATCTATCCTTTGTTCTCAAAGAAGACCATGACACCCAGGCTGATGATGCTATGACAAGCTCTTAAATTGGATTTGAATGAGGGGCTGTGCTAAGTCACCAGTCTCACTTTCTCCTCCAGAGTCATCTGGTTCCAGTGGCCAGATATGGATCAAGATGACTGGAGATGCCCTGGATGTTAGACAAAGCATTAGATTCTTCTGGAAGCTTGTCAGAGTTTCTTCTAAATTGATTTGCCAATCAAGCACATCATGACAATATTGAAAGCAATTACCTCATTCAAGGGTTTTTGTGAGTGTATTTTTTCCCCTAACTGTAGCACATAGATGATTTGAATAGGAACCAGGGCTAAAAATTTCAAAATATAACTCAAATAAAAGTTCAATCTGAGGGACCCCAATTATAGCAAAAGAATGGAAATTCAATTTCTCTTGTTAGTTGACTGAGTGTGGTGTGCTAGGGCTTTCATCACAAAAGTCAGTAAAAGATGTGTCCTAAAAGGCATAGTGGTCAAAACCACATTTCCTGACATCAGCCACTTTTGTGGTTATTGTGGTTCAATCATACCGGCATGACCTCACAAACTCTTGTCTGTGAAGTTTCCTTGGCAAATGTAGTAAAGTGGCTTGCCATTTCCTTCTCCAGTGTGCCCTTATTTTATTAATGGGGAACTGAAGTAAATAAGGGTTAATTGGCTTGCCCATTACAGTTAGTAAATAATGAAGTCAAATTTGAATTCAGATCTTTGACTCCTGTGTCTATCCAAATATCCTACCTCAAACTTCCTAAGTCAGCTTATCCAGCGTTTCTTTGCCTGAACATGAAGCCTTGTCATATTTACCCCTGAGGAGATTTGTCTGAAGCTGTTTCACATCATTCACCCAGGAAAATCCCAGAGGCTTACATTTAGCCAATGGATTTGACTACCTTCTGAATGATTTAATTTAATTCAACATATTTTTCCTTAAGTGTCCACCACCCACCGAGTTTCATGCTGGGTACTGGCTTTTGATCTACTTTATTTCTGAGACTTAAAATCTTGATTTCTTCCCCACCCCCATTGAGCCCTGCTTGCTTTTGGGTCATTACCTGCTGACTCATGAACTTCCAGTACCTCATCCTAAATCTTTGAGCATATTGCAGCTCAAAATGCCAATCTAAACCCCATGAACCAACAGAGAACAGAGAGCAATTAGACAATGGTTCCAAAAGATCATAGTATCCTGGACTTGGATCTGTAGGAGAAATTAGACATCATCTAATCTAAACTTTCTCATTCTACAGAGAAGGGAATTGAGAGACCCAAAGAGCTTATATGGCTTATACAAGGTCATAACTAGTACAAGAATTTTTAATAAAAGTAGAATTAGTCCCCAATTCAGACTTAGGTTTCTTGGAAATTTATATTATGGATAGAAACTTCAAGTAATTTCTAAAGGAAAAAGGATTTCCTATATCAGTGATCAAAAGGAAGTTTTTCTTATTTTATAAAAGTATTTTTATAAGAGAATGAAAATAATTTTATTCTCTTAAGAATTTAGTTGAAAAAATAATATTCTACTAAGTTTGGATTTCTGTATGAAAAGCAAGATTGGTCCCTTTAAAAGTATCCAGATTACAAAAATTGGAGAGCTACATTTAAGTCTTATAATAAGCATAGAAAATAATGAAGTGATAAGAAGGGACTGCTACTATTATCTGGGAGACCTGTATAAGTTGCTTCACTTTTCCAGTTTGAATACTCTGTGATTTTGTGAATTAATTTTAATATTCAATGCAAATACTTGATCAAAGGGGAGGTTCTTTTCTTTGAAGAAAATTATAGAATCCAATGTTCGAGAGCCAGGAGGGACAGTAATACAACTCCCTTACTTTATAAATGAGGAAACCAAGTCCCAGGAAGGTTAACTAATTTTTTCAAGATCATATTTCTAATAAATATCAGAGTGCATATTCAAACTCAGATCTCCTCACTGGAAGGAGAGATTTTCCATCACAAGATTTTCCAAAGCCTAGGAGTGTCATGTTGTACTTTTTCCTCTGATCCCCTGAGTGACTGGTAAAGTGTGGACAAAATATACTTATAAAACAGAATCTCTAGTTAAAAATGTGCAGAGAATCAAAAGAATATTGACTACCAGGTAATTATTTTTCCCTCACAAAAAGATTCTGTGTTGTATTCTTGAAAGAAGTTGTTTTAGCAATCAAATTCCATATTTTTCAAGAACTGAACTATATTGTCTCATCTGATACTATTAGTAAATATATATAATATATATATATATATATATATATATACACACACACCTCATTTTATAAATGAGAGTAATGACCCTAAGAAATGGGAAGTGACATACTTAAGATCACATTCTTTTCAGTGTTTTGGACCCCCAACCCATTGTTATTATAAATAAATTGTCATTATTATTAATGGTAACAATAATAAACAGTTCAAAAATATTTTAAGGTATGAAAAGTAAACACAATTATTATATTTTCTAAAGAGAATTATTCTATATATAGACATATATCTTTTACCATTAAGCATTCAATAAAGGTTTCAACTCAAGTCAGTGATGTTAGAATAAAACTGACTTGAGATATTCAAGATCAAATGAGAAAGAGGTTGAAAAATATTGCTTATTCCTTTCAACATGATTGTTACTTAAACCTATAATGTCATTTTTATCCTGTGAGACTCATTTTTCTTAATACCAACAAAAAAAGAATTGGATTAGAAAATCTCTAAGGATCTTTCCAGCTTTAAAATTCCAGGATTCTCTGACATCATAGCAAATCTGATCACAGTGAGGCAAATGTAGCACTCACTTAGATGATAATTTTTTTAAACTCATGTAACTAAATTCTTACATTTTCTTTTGAATATCATTGACAGTGGTAAACTGTAGGCAGTCTGTGGACTTGGTTATCAGAAGAATAAGAATTCAAGTCTCATTCTGCCATCACTAATTTTGTGATTTTGAGTAAGTTATTTCCCTTCTTTGGCAATTATTTCCTCATTTATTTTTTGCAATAGTTTTACTCAATCTCCTGGGCAGCTAGGTGGCATAGTAAATAGAGCACCAGGACTAGAATCAGAAACACCAAAGTCCAAATTCAGCCTCAGACAACTTACTAGCTGTGTGACCCTGGACAAGTCATTTAACACTACTTGCCTCTGTTTCCTCATCTGCAAAATTAGAAAGAGAAGGAAATTGAAATTACTAGAGTTTTTGCCAAGAAAACCCCAAATGAGGTTACAAAGCATCAAACCCTGCTCAAATAACTCCACAACATAATAACTCACAGGATGGTTTTAGAACTCAAATTTTAAAATATATGTAATATATTAAAGTTTTAGAAAAGATTTTTCATTTTTCATTTTTTACATAACTTTCATTTATTAATATATTCCTCCACCCTACCCTATTACATCCTTCCCTATATAAACATATATATACATATATTACAATCATATTGCATCCTACTATATATATATATATATATATATATATATATATATATATATATCATAGGATAATAAATTACAATGTAATAACTGTACAATGAGTAGAGTATTATTTTAGGTATGTCACTTCCTTTAACTTAGGGTTGTTGTTCTTGTAACAAAGAATTATATTTAAAGAGAAGTGAAAAGTCCTTTGACTTTTCCTTTTGGGCAGCCAGGTCATACCTTAGTTCCAAGGTCTTCGTGGTGCTGCCAGACACGACCTGCGTGTTCAATAATGAAAGTTCAACCAGAAGAGATGCATAACAGGTTTTATTAACAGGACACTACATCTCTAACTCACATAGTCTCCTTCCTGAGAATTTTAAACAAGATATGGATGAAAGGCAGAGAACAAACAGAGAAAAGGGCCAGAACTCCTTCCTGAGTTCAGAGCACTCTGGTATGGACATTCCTGTTGTCCCCGGTATCAATGACTCTCAAGATTAACTCCTCATGGCCACGTACTCTGTCTATTTACCCCTTACAGAGAACAAAGAAAAGCAGTAATCAATAGTAACCAATACTCATATGAGGTTGTAGATTTTGAGTTGGAAGAGACCTTGGCCATCAGAACTCTTCATTTTACAGATGAAGATACTAAGTCCCAGAGAAGTAAAAGTTGCATATTTAGATTGCTGCAAAGATGTGGAGGAAATTAGATGTCAGTGGATCTGGTGCAAGGCCAGGAGTCAAGAGGATCTGAGATCAAATCTGGTCTCAGATACTTCATAGCTGTGTGACCCTGGGTAAGTCACTTAACCCCATTTGGTTTAGTTTTCTCATCTGCAAAATTATCTGGGAAAAGAAATGGAAAGAAAAAAGGAAAAAAAGAAAAGGAAAAGGGAAAAGAAAAGGAAAAGGGAAAAGAAAAGGGAAAGGAAAAAGAAAAGGGAAAGGAAAAAGGAAAAGAAAGAAATCATTCCATTAATTTTGCCAAGAAAGCCCCAAACAAGGTCATTAAAAAAATCATATACTATTGAAAGCTCCAAACAATAACAAAGTAAGATCGAAAGTTGAACCTTTTACTTCAAATCTAGTACTCTTTCAATTAGTTTTTACATTGATTATTTGAATCTAATGGTATATGATATTTGATATGCATAGAACCCCCCCACTCCAACTAAGGGAGAGAGTTTGATCATTTTGTAGCATCTAGTTTTGTTTTGGGTTTTTTTGGTTTTTAATTTTTTTGTTTTCTTTTGGTATTTTTTTTAATTTTTTTTTGTTCTTTCCATTTCCAGTATTTTCCTGGTTTTGATCTTTGACTTTGAATGAGCTCATATACATCTTCCCAAACTTCTCTGTGAACTTCATAGTTGTTAGACCTTAAAGTAGGATGATATCCCTCTAGAGAAATATATCATTATATATTTTTCTTATTCACTTTGTAAAATTAAATTTATTTTTCCCAATTACATGCAAATATAGTTTTCGACACTAATTATTTTTAGATTTTTTTACAAGGCTAATGAGGTTAAGTGGCTTGCCCAAGGCCACACAGAAATGTTAATATTAAGTGTCTGAGGCTGGATTTGAACTCAGAGACTCCTGACTCCAGGGCCAGTGCTCTATCCACTGTGCAACCTAGCCACCCCTCAACACTGATTTTTGTAACATTTTTAAGTTTCATATTTTTCTGTCTCCCTTCTTTCCCTCTTTCTTTCTCCCCAAGATAGGCAGTAATCTGATATAGATTATATATATATACAAAATCATATTTAGCAGATTTCCACATTAGTCATGTTATGAAAGAAGAATTAGAAGCAAAGGGAAAAAAATCAGAAAAAAAGAAAAACAAATTTTCAAAAGTGAAAATAGTATATTTTGGTCTACATTCAGATTCCATATATTTTTTCTGGCTATGGATGGCACTTTCCATCAAAAAGTCTTTTTTTTTAAATTGTCTTTGCTCATTGAACTGCTGAGAACAGCTAAGCCCATCATGATTGATCATCACCCGATGTTGTTATTAATGTGTACAGTGTTATGGTTCTGCTCACTTCACTCAGCATCCAGGTTTTTCTGAATTCTACTTGCTCACAATTTCTTCCAGAAAAATTGTACTCCATCACATCTATACACCACAACATGATCAGTCACACCCCAGTTGATGGGCATCCCCTCAATTTCCAGTTCTTTGTCACTATGAAAAGAGCTGCTGTAAGACATTTGTGTCCCCCCCTTTTATTATCTCTTTGGGATATAGACATAGTAGAGGTATTGTGGGATCTAAGTGTAAACAGTTATATCATCCCTTGGGTAGAGTTTCAAATTAGTCTCCAGAATGGCTGGAACAGTTCACAATTCCACTAACAGTTCCTCTTTTCCTACATCCCTTCTAAAATTAATCATTTTCCTTTTTTGTCATATTAGCCAATATGATAGGTTTGACAACATAGTGCTTCAGAATTTTTTTGTATTTCTCCAATCAATGTTTCAAAGCATTTTTTTTAATTTGACTATATTTAGCTTTAATTTCTTCATCTAAAATCTAGCTGTTTAGAACTTCTGGCCAAGATGGTGGAGAGAAGACAGGCACTGTGCTAAGGTCTGCTGATCTTCCCTCATATATAATATGAAACAAACCTCTCAATAGAAATTTGAAAGAAAAAACACAGAAAGAAAGAGAAGCTAAGAGAAGAACATCTACCTCAAGGTCTGTCTCTGTGGGGTAACCAGATGCAGAGAGAGCCAGTGGGAGTGGGGCGAGACCCAGACTAACCTAAGATCAGCTGTAGAGGGACTGAAGGTCTGGGATGCTCCAGTGGGGCTGGAGGGCAAGTTGCAGAGTGCAGCTGGACATCTATCCACTGGGCACCTCTAGTCTGAAGGACCTCAGACTCCAAACTTTCACTTCAGCCCAGCCATCTTCCTAGAACAAGCACAGTAACAACACCACCCAGCCTCATGCTCAGGCAGGGGCAGAGGAGCTTCTTCTGCTGAATAAGGAGAGTAATAATCTCCTTCCAGGTTGCATGTTCAATGATACCAGTATCCAGTAAGGCCACTCACCCTGAGACCTAGGGAAAGGGCTTCAAATCAAGGTTACAGGAAACGCCAGAGAAAGCAAACAGCTCCCACTACTGGCTGGCCCACTTGGAGTTGCTAAACTCAGTGAGCAAAACCTCTAGGATCTCAACACCAAACTTCTGTGAACCAGTTCCCTCTCCCAACACGAAGTCTCAGGAAAATTAAGAAATGGCAGTAGAAAGGGGGGGTATAGAAAACTATGTAGAAGAAAAAGACCCTAACTCAGAGAGATCTAGAACCTCTGAGGAGAATTTGATTTGGTCTCCAAAGAGACTTCCTAGAAGAAATCAGGAAGGAGTTTAAAAATCAATTGGAAAATCTAGGAAAAGAAACTCAAGAGAAAATGAACACCTTACAAAAAGAAAAGAAATCCTTGGAAAATGCAATTGGACAAATACAAAAAAGAAATTAATTCTCTCAAAGCCTTAATTGGTTAAATAGAAAATTGCTTCAAAAATAGAATTGACCAACTGCAAAAGGAGTTGCAAAAAGGTAAATAAAGAAAATTTTTCTCTATAAAAAAGAATGGATCTGTGGAAACTAATGACTTCATGAGACAACAAGAATCTGTTAAACAAAATCAAAAAATGGAAAAAGTAAAAGAAAATGTAAAATACCTCATTGGCAACCTAGAGAATAGATGTAGGAGGGACAATTTGAGAATTATTGGTCACCTTGAAATATTAAAGACAAAAAAAAAGTCTGGACTTAATAATACAGGATTTAGTGATGGAAAATTGCCCTGACATTATGGAACCAGAGGACAAAATAGTTATTGAAAAAATACATTGATCCCCTCCAGAAAGGGATCCCAAAGTGAAAACACCAAGGAATATTATATCCAAATTTCAGAACTATCAAATAAAAGAGAAAATACTGCAAGCAACCAGAAAGAAACAATTCAGATACCAAGAAGCCACAGTAAGTATCACCCAGGACATGGCTGCACCAAAATTAAAGGATCAAAGGACCCAGAAGGCAATATTTCAAAAGGAAGGGAGCACAAAATGCAGCCAACAATTCATTATCCAGCAAAACTGAGCCTTCTCTTCCAGGGGAAAAGATGGACATTTAATGAATTGGAGACTTCCTCCTTTTCTTGCTGAAAAGACCAAAGCTTAAGAGAAAAATTTGGATTTCAATGAGTAGACTCAAAGACATATGAAACATTAAAAAAAAGTTAAGAAAAAACAACTGCTATCCATTAAAATGAAATTGGCTATATCCCCACCTGAGAGAAAGATTCTCATAACTATCAAGAATTATAACTCTATTAGAGAGAATATACTTAGCTAGAAGTGATAGTCACTCATAACTTCTCTGTGACTTAGAATGATTTAAAGTAAAGACACAGGAGGATAGAGGAGATTGAATGGGGGTAAATCTCATTATATTAAGAGGTAAAAAGGACCTATTGGAATAGAAGTGGAAATTAATATACAAACACTAAGTTAAGAAACTTATCTTACCTTTCAAGCATTAAAAAGGGAAAAGGGAAAGGGGGAGGAAAAAGGGAACTAACAGAAGGAAGGGAAGGAAGAAAGACAAAGGGAAAGGGGAAAGAAAGGGGAGGGGGTGTTGCATATAGGGGAGCAAACATACTGAAGCTTGTGGAATTCAGAAACAAAATACTGGGGAATATGGATAAAGTGACAAAAAAGGGGAAATACAAACAGAGGGAGCATGGAGGGCAATAAAGATTTAGTAATTATAACTCTGAATGTGAATAGGATGAACTCTCCCATAAAACATTAGCAACTAAAAGAATGGATTAAAAACCAGGATCCCACAATATGCTGCTTACAAGAAACTCATTTGAAGAAGATAGAGTAAAGGTAAAAGATTGGAACAAAATATGCTTTTTCAGCTGAAATGAAAAAGCAGGGGTAGCAATCCTTACCTCAGACAAAGCAAATGCAAAAATAAATAGCTTTAAAAGAGATAAAGAAGGAAACTATATCCTCCTAAAAGTTACCATAAACAATGAAGTAATTTCAGTACTGAATATGTATGCACCAAATGGTATAGCATTCCAAATTCTTAGAGGAGAAGTTGAAGGCAAGAAGACATAGACACCAAAAGTCTACTGGTAGGAGATCTCAACATGCTGTTCTCAGATTTAGATAAATTTAATCATAAAATAACAATAAGTAAGTTAAGGAGGAAAATAGATTTTTAGAAAATTTAGACATGATATACCTATGGAGGAAACTGTATATATGAATATGTATAGAAAGGAATATACTTTTTTCCCTGCAATACATGGAACTTACAGTACATGACCATCTACTAGGACAGAAAAACCTAATAATCAATTGCAGAAAGGCAGAAATAGTGAATACATCTTTCTCAGATCATAATGTAATAAAAATCACATGCAATATTGGACCAGGAAAATACAGACCCAAAACTAATTGAAAACCAAATGACCTTATTTTAAAGAATGTATGGATCAAACAACAAATTATAGAAAGAACTAATTATTTCATCCTAGATAATAATAATAATAATGAAAGAACATACCAAAACATGGGATACAGCCAAGGCTGTCAGGGGATTATTATATCTTTAAATGCTTACATGAGTAAATTAGAGAAATAGGAAATCAATGAACTAAACATGCAACTAAAAAATGAGAGAAAGAACAAATTAAAAACCCAAAATTAAATATTAAATTAAAAATTCTAAAAATTAAAGGAGAAAATATTAAAATCAAAAGCAAGAAACTATAGAACTAATAATACCAAGAGTTGGTTTTATGAATAATAAAATTGATAAATCTTTGGTTAATTTGAATAAAAAAGAAGGAAAAACAAATTGCAAGTATCATAAATGAATATGTGAACTCACCACCAATGAGGAGGAAATTAAAGTAATAATTCAGAATTATTTTTGCCCAACTCTATGACAATAAATTTGATATCTAAGTGAAATGGATGAATATTTACAAAAATATAAGTTTTCCAAGTTAAATGAAGAGGAAATTAAGTACTTCAATAAAGAAATTCCACATTGCATTATTGAACTCCCTAAGAAAAAAATCTCCAGGGCCATATGAATCACAAATGAATTCTATCAAACATTTAAGGAACCACTGATTCCAATTCTTTATAATTGGTTGCAATTCTATATTCTTTGGACAAATAGGTGAAGATGGAACTCTGGCTGACTCTTTCTATGACATCAATTTGGTACTGATACCTAAACCAGGAAGAGTCAAAGCAGAGAAAGAAAATTATAGACCTATCTCCCTGATGAATATAGATGCAAAAATCTTAAATAAAATCTTGGCAAAACTATTACAAGTTATCATTAGGATAATACACTATGACCAAGTAGGGTTTATCAGTGTTGGTTCAGTATTAGGAAAACTGTAAGTATAATTAATTATATCAATAATAATACTATCAGAAATCATATGACTATATCAATAGATGCTGAAAGAGCTTTTGACAAAATACAGCACCCATTCCTACTAAAAACACTAGAGAGTCTATGAATAAATGGACTGTTCCTTAGAATAATAAGTAGTATCTATCCAAATGATAAGTAGTATCTATCCAAAACTATCAACAAGCATTATATGTAATGGGTATAAGCTAGAGGCATTCCCAATAAGATGGGGGTGAAACAAGGATGCCCATTATCACCACTACTATTCAATATTGTATTAGAAGTGTTAGCTTCAGCAGTAAGAGAAGAAAAAGAAATTGAAGGAATTAGAATTGGGAAGGAAGAGACAAAGCTCTCACTCTTTGCAGATGACATGATAGTATACCTAGAGAATCCCAAGAAATCATCTAACAAACTACTAGAAACAAGTAGGAACTTTAGCAAAGTCGCAGGACATAAAATAAACCCTCATAAATCTTCAACATTACTATATATATAACTAGCAAGATACAGCAGAAAGACCTAGAAAGAGAAACCCCATTGAAAGTTAACTTCAGACAATATAAACTATTTGGGAGTCTATCTGCCAAAGAAGTCTTAGAAAATTTTTAAAAGCAATTACAAAACACTTATCATACATATAAAATCAGATTTAAACAACTGGGCAAATATCAATTGCTCATGTATATGCCAAGCTAATAAAATAAAAATGACAATTCTAACTAAATTAAACTACTTATTTAGTGCCTTACCAATCAAAATTCTAAAAAATTACTTTAATGATTTATACAAAATTGTAAGTAAATTCATATGGAGAAATAAAAAGTCAAGAATTTCCAGGTATTTAATTATAAAGTGCAATAGATGGTGGCTTAGCCCTACCAGATCTAAAATTATGCTATAAAGCATCACTCATCAAAACTCTCTGGTATTGGCTAAGAAATAGAATGATGGATCAGTGGAATAGACTAGGTGCAATAGCATGAAGTGATTATGGTAATCTGAGGTCTGATAAACCCAAAGAGTCCAGTTTTGGGGATAAAATCTCTCTCTGATAAAAACTGTTGGTAAAATTGGATATTAGTATGGTAGAAACTTCGATTACACCAACACCCCACACCCTATACCAAGAAAAGATCAAAATGAATATAGTATTTAGTCATAGAAAACTAGTATGTACAAACCAGAGATCAAGGAATAGTTTACCTTTCATATCTATGGAAAGGGAACCACTTTATGACCAACGAAGAGCTGGAGAACATCATTAAAAACAAACTAGGTAACTTTGATAGCATTACATTAAAAAGCTTTTGCACAGATAAAACTACTGTAACCAAGCTCAAAAGAAATATACTGAATTGGGAAACAATTTTTACAGCTAGTTTTTCTGACAAAGGACTCATTTCTAAAGTATGTAGAGAACTGAGTCAAAGTGTTTTTTAAAAAAACAAGCCATTCTCCAATTGACAGATGGTCAAGGGACATGCAAAGGCAATTTATAGATGAGGAATTAAAAACGATTCATAGTCATATAAAAATTGCTCTAAATCACTACTTATTTAAGAAATGAAAATTAAAGCATCTCTGAGGTACCACTTCACACTTTTCAGACTGGCCAATATGACCAGAAAGGACAATAATCAATGTTGGAAGGGATGTGGGAAATTTGGGAGACTATGCATTGTTGGTGGAGCTGTGAACTCATTCAACCTTTCTGGAAAGCAATTTGGAGTTATACCCAAAGGACAACAAAAATGATCATTGCCTTTGATCCAGCAATACCACTACTGGGTCTATACCCTGAAAAGGCTATGTAAAAGGGTAAAAACATCACTTGCACAAAAATGTTCATAGCAGCCCTGTTTATGGCGGTAAAGAATTAGAAATTCGGGAATGGCTTAACAAATTGTGGTGTATGTATGTTGTGGAACACTATTGTTCTATTAGAAACCAGGAGGGATGGGAATTCAGGGAAGCCTGGAGGGATTTGCATGAATTGATGCTGAACAAGATGAGCAGAACCACAAAAACATTGTACATTGCTGTTAGCAACATGGGGGTGATGATCAACCTTGATGGACTTGCTCATTCTGTCAGTGCAACAATCTATAAAATAATTTTTGGTAGTTTGGTATGGCACTGAATACAAAAATTAATTTAGTTAGAATTGACATTTTTTGTTAGCTTATCTCAGCTGACCCCTGAGCAATTGATATTTTCCCAATTGTTTGATGTGACTTTATTTTGTGAAAAGTGCTTTATAATTGTATTCATATAGTTGTCTTGGCAGGTAGACTTCCAGGCATTTTATGTTGCATACAGTTGTTACTTTAAATGGAATTTCTCTTTCAATTTCTTACTGTTAGATTTTATTGATAATGTATGCTGATGAGTTGTGTTGAATTATTTTATGTTCTGCAAATTTGCTAAAGTTGCTCATTATTTCAAATAATGTTAGTGGATTCTCTAAGATATACTAAGTATACCATCTTATTATCTGCAATGACTTAGTAGTTTCCTCATTGTATATTCTAATTCCTTTAATTTATTTTTCTTCTTCAGATTATGAAAATGTGTAAAAACATCACTTTTTCATAGCAGCCCTATTTGTGGTGGCAAAGAATTGGAAATTAAGTAAATATCCTTCACTTGGGGATGGAACACTATTTTTCTATTAGAAACCAGGAGGAATGAGCATTCAGTGGAGCCTGGAGGGATTTGCATGAACTGATGCTGAGCGAAATGAGCAGAACCAGAAAAACATTGTACACCCTAACAGCAACTTGGGGGTGATGATCAACCTTGATGGATTTGCTCTGTCAGTGCAACAATCAGGGACAATTCTGGGCTATCTGTGATGGAGAATACCATCTGTATCCAGAGAAAGAATTGTGTAGCTTAAACAAAGACCAAAGACTATTACATGGTTTTAGATCAGGGGCTATTATAATGGACACATAATAAGAAATGACTTGGTCACCATCTGTTCCACCTTTACAGCCAGCTCTAAAAGACCAATAGAATCAAAGGCAACTGCAGGCAGGACTCAAAATTCAGAAAATCTAGAACTTTTTATGTTAGGATTTTTAAGCTGATAATTTTATATGCCCCCTGAATTATGTTACAAATATCCAAATGGCCCTTGGCAGAAAAAAAGGGTTCCCACTATATAATTTTAATGTTTTTAATAGGGATGGTTACTTTATTTTATCAAAAAAAATGTTGGCATCCCTTAAAAGATAATCATATGATTTCTGTTAATTTGATATTAATGTGCTCAATTATGCCAATTGTTTTCCTAATATTGAATCACCCATGACATAAATCCTACCTTATCATTGGATATTGTTCTAATAATAAATTGCTATAATCTCTTTGCTACTATTTTATTTGAAATGCATCAACATTCTTTAGGGAAATTGATCTATAGATTTCTTTTGCTTTTAGCTCTTCCTGGTTTAAGTATCAGCATCATAACAGTGTCATAAAAGAATTTGCCAGATCTCTAACTTTGCCTATTTTTCCAACAGTTTATATAGAATTGGAATTATTTATTCTTCAAATATTTTGAATTTGTGAATTCACTTGTGAATTCATCTGGCCTTGGAGAGTTTTTCTTAGGAAATTCATTGATGATTTGTTCTCTTTTTTCCAAAATGGAGTTAAGTATTTCATTTCTTCTTTTGGACAATTTATATATATATATGTGTATGTGTGTGTGTGTGTGTGTGTGTGTGTGTACATATATATATAATATATATATAAATGTGTATGTATATATATAAATGTGTATGTATATATATAAATGTGTATGTATATATATATAAATGTCTATGTATATATATATGTGTATGTATATATATATAAATGTGTATGTATATATATATAAATGTGTATGTATATATATATAAATGTGTATATATATGTGTATATATATATAAATGTTTATATATAGATACATCCATATATATATATATATGTATGTATGTATCTCCATTTATATTTAAATTTATACCCATTTCACTTAGAGTATCAGATTTTTTGGCACACGGTTGGGCAAAATAGCACTGAATTATTACTTTAATTTCCTCCTCATTAGTGGTAAATTCAATCTTTTCATTTCTTTTGATACTGGTAATTTGATTTTCTTCTTTTTTTAAATCAAGTTAAACAAAAGTTTTTCTATAGTATTGTTTTTTTTTCTATAACATAAACTTAGTTTTGCTTCTTAGTTTAATATTTTCTTACTTTTAATTGTATTAATTTCTCCTGTGATTTTCAGAATTTCTACCTTGATATTTAACTGGGGATTTTTAAATTTTTTCTTTTCCTACTTTTTTATAGTTTCATGCCCAATTCATTAATCTCCTTTTTTCTCTATTTTATTCATGCAGGCATTTAGATATATAAATTTTCTTTTAAGAATTGCTTTCTTTCAATTTACAAGTTTTGATACGTTCTCATTATCATCATCATTATCTTGCATAAAATTATTATTTCAATGATTTGTTGGTTGATCTACTCATTCTTTAAAACTGTTACTTAGTTTTCAATTAATTTTTATTCTAAGACCCTATATTTATGTAATTTTTATTGCATTATGATCTGGGAAGGATGCATTTAATATTTCTGCCTTTCTTCACTTAATTGTGAGATTTTTACATTTCATAACGTATTTAATTACTTTCTAAAAAAGGATCACTGACCTCATTTCCATTTCTTTGCTACCACAAAAATATTTTTAGAACATAAATGTTAGCTACATGGATATGAGATATGATAACAATTTAAAAGGTATTGTTATCTCAACAATCACCTGTTGCCATATTCTGAGAATGAGCCCTCAAGGTCAGAAAATAAGCCACCATGCCTCTTTGCATTGTGGCCAGATGTAGCCTATGTGAGAATCTGCTCTTTTGGGTCCTTAAAGGCAGAAGGCCAGGAAAACAGATTTCATTTGGAGTTGGTCTTCTCCATCCTAAGGCAAGGCAGGAAATTAGACTATTTGATAATTGCTTTGTTTAGTTGGGAAACAGGCTGGGCATTTATCCAAGGCAGAGCCAGTGCTAATAAGCTAGTTTAATACCAGCCCCTACCGGGGTTCCTCTATTCTCACCCTCCACAGGTTGCCACAGGAAATAACAAGTACCTTCCCTGGTGTCACTGTCCAGAAAACACCAATTCTCCCACTTTTCCCTGAATGACAGTTCACCTCATGGAGCTCATAATCATTCTTTTTTCAAAAGCAAGTCCCTTCCAGTGCATCTCAATGAAGCAAAAAATCCTTCACTTATGAGAAATAGCCTGGTGGAATGGGCTATTATAATGGACACATAATAAGAAATGAGTTGGTCACCATCTGTTCCACCTTCCAATTACCAAACTAAATGGAAATCACATGGTTGCAGCATGTGAAATAGTAGATAATACATGGAGCTCATTGTGCTTTATGAATGTTATGTTTTGTATTTCATTTGGAGATGTATTTGGGGGGAAAGTTCACTCCCATCCCATTAGTAATTCTGTGATAAGAAAACTGTAATCCAGAGTAGAAGGGGATTTGCTGTCTGTGAAATCCATTGAATGGCATAGTACAGGACATTTTCATGTTTTCCTCAGCTAATCTCCTCCTTTTGAATAGGAAGAGGAGAGTAAACTGATCACATTTTGAAAACAGGTAGTGTTTTTCAATGACCTTGAGCTGCTTATTTCTGTAAAAGTCCATCTGTGTCACACCAAAATTTTCCTAGGAATGTTCTATGGTTGAAACTAAGCAATCAATAAAAAAACATTGATTTATATCTCAGAAGAAGCTCAATTATAGGGGACTGAAAGCAGAAGCAAAACATCATGGGTATTATCAGACTACAGAATATTACTAATAATGACTTGTGCTTTAAAAGTGGGTTTCAATACTTTTATCTATTTTATCTAGGACGGGGGCGGCTAGGTGGTGCAGTGGATAGAGCACAAGCCCTGGAGTCAGTTCAAATCCAGTCTCAGGCACTTAGTAATTGCCTAGCGGTGTGGTTTTGGGCAAGCCACTTAGCCCCAGTGTCTTGCAAAAAGAAAAAAAAAATATATTTTATTTATGACCAGAAAAAGAGGTGGAATAATAAGATAGCAAGAGGTGTGGATAACAGATGGATAGACCAAATATTGTGCAGATTATTCATTTAATAATGTAAGACCCAGAGGATGGTCTCCAGTGTGTGTTAGGTAAATCCCTAGTATCTAGAAAAAGATAAAGAAGAGAACTGTGAAGGATAAAAAGGCATGAGTTAGCTGTTATCAAACACTGATTTCCATTGGTTTAACAAGCAGAGTTTTTAAAATATCTTTGAAACTTAGAAAACATGAAATTGATACGTGCTATATCAATATGTTCTGGATCTATAATTTACAGTGTTATAACTCCCTATATGTCAAAGGATCCTAGTCTGGTATCCATGAACACCCAAGGGGTGCATATATAGATTTCATATGAATTTTCATGAGAAAAAATTTTTTTCTTGATTTACACTGTCCGCTAACTGAAATTTAGCATTTCTTTCAATTATTTAAAAAAATATTCTGAAAAAGATTCCACAAGTTTCAAAGGTATCCATGAAATCCCCCACAAAAAAGTATGAGAACACTTGCTCCATGGGCACAGCCTATATAATATCTAGGGTCATCTCCAATTGTTCTGATTCATATCTGACCACTGGACTCAGATGACTGTGGAAGAGAAAGTGAAGTTGGTGACTTAGCAACAGCACTCCCTCACTCAAATTCAATTTACTTGCTTTTCATATATTACCTCCCTGATGTCTTGGTCTTCTTCAAGAACAAAGGACAAACATCATCATCATCATCTGAAGGCTGCCTGCGATTCAGAGATATTAAAATGATTTGTCCCCATGTTTTTATAACTAGTGAGTCTGAAATGTAAATTTTGAAGCAAATCTAATAGTTTACCAGTCTGCTAATAGTCTACTAGTCCTAAAGCTCTATCTTTGACACATTCTATGAGATGGAGCTAATAACAGCAAATTTTGACAAAGGCTATATCATAAATCATAGGGACCAAGGAAATTCTCCTGAACTTTATCCATTTTATAAGGCCAAGGAAGATTCAAATGAGATGCAGAATAGTTTCAAAGACAAAAAGACAATGAAAATAGACTAGAATCTTCTGCCACGCTTGTGCCCTATATTGAGGGCCTAATATTTTCCTTCTATTTTAAATGTAAATCAACTCTATGAAATCCCAACATGCTCTCTTTGTTAGTGACACTGTTGGTAAATTCATGTAGAATTAGCAGTAACTAAGTTGTCAATACTGGCCTCCCAATTTGTCAGCACTGTGGTAAACTTCAGGTGTTTGTCAGTACCTGAACAATAAAACATTCACTTCCTGCCAGAGTAAATTTGTTTTGTATATTAAGATAAGCCAGTCAATCCTATTATATTTTAGGTTGACCCTTGGGATAACTGAGGGTCTTTGTATTTGATTGTTTTTGAAATTCTTCCTGTCAAACCTCTAGCTTCAGGCACTAACCATAATAAATGGCCAGTATTATTATTAGCAGACCTTTGGGTCTGAACCTTGTCTAAGAATGGGACAAACTGGGGCAATATCTACAGTTAATACAGATATTTGGTTCCTATAGATTAAAAATAAAATGCTCAAAAGTTTTTGTTTTTAGGTGTTTTTTTTTTAATTACTGTTGAGTTGTGTTCAATTCTTTGTGATCCTATTGGGGTTTTCTGGGAAGAGATACTAGAATAATTTTCCATTTCCTTATCCAGCTTCTTTTACAGGTGAGGAACAGAGGCAAAGGGGGTTAAATGACTGGCCCAGGGTCACATTGCAAGTAAGTATCTGAGGTTGGATTGGACTCGGGTCTTCTTGATTCCGGACACAATGCTCTATTCACTGTCTCCAAATCAGCTAACTATATTTTATTTTCCAGTTTTCAGTTTCCTGTACACATGCAGAGTGGCCACAAATCAAAATGTATTCTTAGGACACTGATTTTCAGGGTTAGAAGATATTACATCATTTTACTCATCCTTATTGCCATTGTCATATTCTGAGAAAGGACCTTCATGATCATTCTCCAACTCCAGTCTCCTATCACTACTGCCTCTTCCCTTTCAACCCATTCCTGTTCTTTAGAGACAATGTACCTCAGGCATATAAAAGAGAATCAATGTGAGAAATGATGTTGACTATAATCAGCTGATCAGGCAGTTTTCCCTAGGCTTTCAGAGGAGGAAGCCTGCAATTTCACAGTCAGTATTACTCAGACAGGATTTTTGGAATTTGAATATTCCCCTCCTTTACCTTCCTTGAATTTCAGATCTCTAACTTCAACTCGTCTGATGTATCATTTGCTGTTCTTCACTTGCTACCAATCAAGTCAATATTGACACAGAGGAAGCATAGTTTTTCATCATGTTCCTTGCTGATTGGCGACCACTGGGTAGGGAGCCTTCCAGTCTGATGCCAGGAGATCAATCAAGTAAGAAGTATTTATTAACCTAATATGTATGAGATAACTAAGAGTAAGAGTGAGTATCATATTGGGTCTGAAATCAGAAAGACCTGAGTTAAAGCCCAGCCTTAGGCACTTATTAGTTGTATGGCCCCAAGCAAGTCATCTCATCTCTGCCTGCCTCAGTTTCCTTAAGTGTAAAATTTACCTTATAAAAAAAATAAACCACTTGTTTTATTATGGCAAGGATCAATAGTTGTAAAGTACTTAGGAAAAGCACATAGAGGATGCTTAAAACTATTTCTTTACATCTTTCCTCTATAGCAAGCTCCATGGCTGCTGCTCTTATTGCTTTGATATCAAAGAAAACCATGGCATCAGAGAGGTGGTGCCATGACATACAAGTGAATTGGATATGAGTGAGGAGGACTATATGCAAAGTCATTAACCTCACTTTCTCCTCCAGAGCCATCTGGATGCAGGGGCCAGATATGGATCAGGATGACTGGATGTGAGGTCATCAAGGTCAAGTGATTTGTCCAAGGTCACACAGCCTGTGAGAGTCAGGTATCTGAGGCCAGATTTGAACTTGAGTTCCACTGATTTCAGGGCTGGTGCTATATGCACTGTACCACCAAGCTGCTCATATGCTACTATTGAGAATACAAAGACAAAAAGGGGAAAGTTCCTGCCCTCATAAGTCTTACACTTCAATGAGGGACAATATGTATGAACAGATTAGATAGATATAAATTTCAAACACAAACACATACAATGAACTCAAGGTTGTTTGAGGAAGGAATAACCTAGTACTTGGGGGAAGCAGACATCAGGAAAGGTGATATTTAATTGAAAGCAGTGGAGACAGAGGGGGTGCTTTATACTTGTAGATGTTCACTTGAGTTCAACTCTTCATGACCCCATAGACTTGTCCTTGGAATTTTCTTGGCAAAGATACTGGAATAGTTTGCTATCTCCTTCTCCACTATGTCCCCATTTTACAGATGAAGAATTGAGGTAAAATGGGTGTTAAGTGACTTCTCCAGGATCCATACAGCTTAATAAGCTTATGAGGCTAAATCTGAACTCAGGTCTACCCAACTCTAGGTCCAGTGATCTATATCCACTGTATCATTTATCTTCCAATGGGACTGGTTCTGAGGGATAGCCAATGGGAAGGCCTAGAGATGAGTGATGGAGGGTCCTGGAGAGAAATCACAATTAGACAAGAATGACTATATCCCAGAAAGCTTTGACAGAACAAGGGGTAGGATGTGAAGAGATAAAGTTTTGTTAAGTTTTGTTTGAATTTGTGCCAGTGATTATGTTAAGTGTGCTTTATGAATATTATATCACTTAATTTACACAATGATTCTGTGAAGTACAATTGGGGAAAATGAGGCAGGCTGTGATTAAGTGACTTGCTCAGAGTCATACAGATAATTAAGCATTTGAAGTCAAATTTGAACTGGTTTTCTTGACTCTCAGCCCAGTGTTCTATTTCCTGCACCACCTAGGCGAAGACTAGAAAGGAAGAAAAGCATCTGATAAAAAGTTTTAAAAGCCAAAAATAAAACAAAACAAATACCCAAATCAATAAACAGCAAAAAAAAAAAATAAAACCCTTTACAATTTGATTTTAGAGGCAATGGGGACCAATTTGAATTTCTTGAGCAAGGGAATGGCATGATCAGATTTGCATTTTTGAAAATCCCTATTCAGCTATGTACTGTAGTTTGGCGTTGGCATAGATTGCAGCTTGGAGACTAGGAAAGGAGTTTATTGCAATTATTTCCAGCACAAGGCAGTGCAGGCTAGAACTAAACTGCTGGCTATGGATGGGAAGAGAAGGGGATATGTGCAATAAATAATATAATGATAGAAAGGATTTGGTAACTGAGTGGATATTAAGAAGAGGAAAAGTAAAGCAGTGAGAATGGCACCAAGGTCCTGGATGAAATATTTGCTATATTCTTGCAAAGACAATGTTATGTCATTAAAAAAAAGCTTATTTAAGCATCTTTTGAACCAGTGCCAGTACTGATAGCAGCTTGGGACCATTATGGCTGATGAGTATTTACAACTCCAGCAGAGATGCCTCAGGAGTTCAGAGACACAAACATGGCATACTATAAACCATCTGGTAGATGGTCTAGCTATATAATATGTTTATATAGACCATTCATTGACATCTTCTGGATATAATAAAATTGACACCATATAATCTAACACCAATCCAAAATTTAAAGTCATTTTGCATATTGGAGTTGGGGGTGTGATTCACAATTTATAAGTAGAAGACCTGGATTTGATTTTGATTGGTTCTTTGCAACAGCTCTGGGTTATAGGTGCTATTGTTATCACCTTCATTTTATAAACTGAGAAAACTGAGGCAGAGAGAGATTAAATGACATGTCCAGGTTCACAAAGATAGAGTCTGAGGTCATATTTAAATTTAGGTCTTCTTAGAACTTAGACCCAGAACTCTATTTATCAAACCACTACTTATTAGGAGCAGCTAGGTAGTGTGGTAGAGTTAAGAAGACTCAAGTTCAAATTTGACCTTAGATACTTGACTTTTATTAGCTTTGACTGCCTCGCATTCACGGCCATCTCCATTCACCCTGATTCCTATCTGTCCATTGGGTCCAGATGGCTCCTGAGGAGAAAGTGAGGCTGCTGACTTAGAATAGCACCCCCCTTCACTCAAATTCAATTCATGTGCATGTTATGGTATCACCTCCCTGAAATCATGGTCTTCTTGGAGAACAAAGGACAAACAACAATTATTAGCAGTCTGATCTTAAATCAAGTCATTCAGAGCCATAATTTCCAATATAAAATAAACCATAAAATGAAGGTTTCAGACTAGATGACCTTTAGTTTCTGCTATCTCTCAATTCTCTGATCACATAACATAACACTTTTGATCTGAATTTCCAATCTCAGATTTGTTAGTTATTTCACACTGAAGATAGCATGACAGATTTCTTGCAAAATGTACCGAGTTTCATAGCATTTAGAACTAAATGGTACTAAGAGATCAACTAATTCAACCACATTATTTCACAATTAAGGAAAGTGAAACCCAGACAAGTTAAATGACGTGAAAGTTATTTTTGTGAACCCAGCTCTTCTGGCTCCTGGAGAATGAAATTGCAAACCACTCCAGTATTTTTGCCAGGAAAATCTCCAAGCATCAGACATGACTGAAAAAGATTGAACAGCAATCCCTCTGACTCCAAAAGCAACGCCCTTCCACTTGTATTACTTCTGAGGTATGGGTTGGGTTAGTTGCCCATTGAAGTGTTTTCTAACTGACATTCAACATTTCAATGTAATTACTTTGAGGTACATCAATTGTACGTGATTTTAGAATAGGCCTATATCCAATTGTATGTGTGAACATCTGCTTTTTTGTGAGTCAAGCACCCATCTAAATGGCATGGTTCTTAACTCTGTTCCCAAGAATGTCATGACATAGTGTAGAAAAGTCAAATTTTCTATGTGAATTATTGGTATGAGCAAAGCAGGAGGCTAGCTCAGGATCATCAAATTGGGTGACATGTTATTTCCTTTGAGGATTATCATGAGTTTTCTTTGGGAGTATGGTTCAGAGGATCTCCTGTCTCAAATAGTATGAATTATCAGGGCAGAGGCCATCCCTTTCCAATTAGTGAGTATAGAAAATCCTATTTCTAAAAAGCTTAATTAAGCTGATATCATGGAAGCATTTTAACACTGTATGGGAGATTGGACTAATGCTTTGCAATCCTTGCATTGAGACTCATTAAGCTATAAAAACCAATATTCATTAAAAGAACCTTATACCATACTATATACTATGTCATGCCATAAGAGGACATACCAAACTATAACATGCCAGAATATATTACACCATAGCATATTTGTGCATGTGTATATAGATATGTTATACATATGCCTGTACTCATACACACATATATATTGATTATGTATATGCAAAATAAAATATAATACACATATAAATCTATGTATATGGTTTCCTACAAGTCTCAGTGCAGTTTTAAGACTTATGTATAGCTGTACCGGTGTACCAATAAATACATCTGTGAAAGTTCTTAAGATTTTTTGTATCATAGACACTTTTGGCAATCTGGTGAAACCTATGAACTGCTATCCAAGAACAGCTTTTTAAGTGCATAAAATAAAATGTAGAGCATTATGGGGAAGTCAATTATGCTAAAATAGCTATCAAAATATTTTAAATAACTCACTTTATAGACATCAGCTCAAGAAACATTTAAGTCTATGTGCATACATGAATTTACATGCATGCATATGCACAAAATGTGTGTTCTTACATGTGTTAAACATAAATACAGGGATTAAATACATGACTTTGAACCAGTTCATATGTGTATGTGTATATTTGATGTAGATTTATTTTATATGTGTATATCTATATCGCTCTATATATTTATGCAGGTTCTACATATTATACAGATACAAATGTATAATACCTGCACATATATATTATATACACATATTCACCATTTCTACAATATTCCCCCCAATGTAAATGTTTACATAATATATGCACATGCAAGATAAGTTCTATTGTGACCTGTTCTGCTACATTTTAGAATGGTATAATATAGTATGGTATGGCATGAGGATCTGAGATGAGGGTTTATTCTTTACTAAAAACCTGCTGTGTAATCTCTGGATAAGTCACTTAACACTATATAAACACTTGAAATATCAGTAAATAAAACAACTTTGAGAAGATGTGGAAGAGCTGATAGAAAGTAGAGTAGGCAGAATCAAAAGAAAATAAGGTAGAATTCTTTATCTTCCCTTAAATCTCCTTCTGGACATTTTTTTTAGTAATACCTAGGGACCCTCAGGTAATATAATACCTTACAATGCAGAAAAGTTCCCAATCTGCCTTTGTAGAGAGGATACCTTGACCAGAATCTCCTATACAAATGAAGTCATAAGTCTAGACAATACATGTAAACATACATGTCCATATGACATGTTAGCTAACTGAACACAGGAGAATTCAGAAAATTGAAGGTATATCAGTTGCTCCATTATTCTAGATAGGTATTTCAATACCTAGATCTGGAGCTATCAACATGATTCTACTGAGAGAAGGGGCGGGGGAAGAATCTCTCAGATAACAGAAATTAATACATGATTCATTTGGAGATGAGATGCTACATTTCATGAGTACCTATTTATCAGCATACAGCTTGCTAGCACTCTGTGACCCTTCTAAAATAATTGTGTCTCATAGTCATGAAACTCTGAAGACCTATTACAAATAAATGAAGAGAGAGAGAGAGGTACTTTGAATCAAATGCCTGCAATAAAATAAAAACTCCTTCGAAATCTAATTAAAGACTAAATCAAAATGCTAACTTGGCAGGTGAATAAGACACGCATACTCCACTTTACAGTGCCGACATCTAATTTCCAATGGCCATCAACTACCACGTAACTTTCATAATAAATAGTACAAGTGTGAGGTCGTTTGAGGAGAGTTACCTTCTGTCTTACTGGACAGGAGGCTCACTTTGATCTAATTGCATTCATTAGATGTAGTTCATATCTCCAGATGACAAAAGGATTTTATATTTCATTACCAACTGCATAAAAGAAAATCCATTAGTGCCTTAATCTTTCCACAAGCACAGCACATGAAGCAACTCAATTTTCATATGGTTTCAGAAGGCATGTGTTCTGTAATTATTGAGCCATGATCTTTCCAGAGGGAAATTCAAGGCACTTTGGATTATTTCAGTAAGTTTGAGACACTGTCTTTAAGAGTACCATCGACTTTTTCCCCCAATATGCTATAGAAAGATAGGCACAGGGGTGGCTAGGTGGCACAGTGGATAAAGCACCAGCCCTGGAGTTAGGAGTACCTGGGTTCAAATCCAGTCTCAGACACTTAATAATTACCCAGATGTGTGGCCTTGGGCAAGCCACTTAACCCCATCGCCTTGCAAAAAAAAAAAACAACTAAAAAAAAAAAGAAAGAAAGAAAGGCACACTAATACACTGTATGTGGTATAATCAATTTGTCCAATTCTACTAGAAATGAATGAAATTACTCTGAAAAACATAACTAAATTATTCCTAAATAGTTTAATGATAAACACTCCAAAATGTCAGAGATAGAATGAAAAATAATATTATTGACTTCACTTTTAATAGTAGCAAAATACATGGAAGCAAAGTAAGTGCATATTAGCTGGGGAATTGTTATATGAATAATGCTATATAAATGTAATTAAATTTCAGTGCATCTATAGATAGAAAAATATGAAAAACATGAGAAGACTAGTATGATGTGATTCAAAGCAATCAGAATCCAGAGAACAATATACACGATGACCACAATAATGCAATGAAAAACACTCCCAAAGGCTGCAGAATATAGGATAATAAGTCCTCCAGAAAAGATGAAGAAAGACATTTTCCTTCTCTACATAGAGATGGGATGGACTATAGGTAGGTATCCAGTATTGCATGCATTTTAGTCATAGTTATTTTGTTATTTAAAATTTTTCTATGAGGAAGAATTCCATAGGGAAAGAATATATTTCAATGACTATAGCAAAAGGAAAAAAAATTAATACTTCAAAAAATGAGGCATCTAGCTTGAAGTTTTATCATCTTTGTTGCAAAGGCTATGGGCAAAGTGCCATTCCAAGATTATGGTTTGAATATAACATTCTAAATAGGGCCAAGAAGGCAAAAAGATCCTACTCAACTTCTTTCCAGTTTCAGTTTCTTAGACAATAGGAGCATAAATTCACCCTAGTCAGATGACAGGAATATTGTACTGAGTTCTAAGAACCCCATTTTGGGAAGGATATTGAGGAAACTGGAGCATATCCAGAGGAGGGTGTCCATATTGGTGAAAGTTTTCATATTTTTCCATGTTTCAGAAGAAATGGGTATAGCATGGAAAGGGAAGAGAGATGTTAACACATGTTGGTCATTAGGGCTATCACTCAAAATTGACTGGGGAAGAACAATATTCTCCTGAGCAAAGAAGCTTGAAATCTGAATGAGGAGCCCTGTATATATAAACCAATCACCAGTCTGAAGCAGGAACCAGCATCCCTTTTAGCACTGAATTTCAATGGACTGATAATGAAGAATGATAAGTCCCTTATATAGGACTTTAAAGTTTGCAAAATGTTTATAAATGCTACCTCATTTTAGCCTCATAACATCACTGGGAGACAAGCGTTACTGTGTTTTGAAGAAACTGTGATTGTCTAGTTATGAACTTGGGTCTGTCTCACTGGTTATTTGGGGGGTGTTATCTTAGTAAAAAATGAGGTCTAGGAAAGAACTTAATTTAGAAAGACCAAGGTTATCCACTAGTTTCCTGGTTATTACCAGTTGTCTTGCCCTATGTCTTGCCACTGAATTTGGATGACTCTGGAAGAAAATGTAACACAGATGGCATTGCATCTCTGTCTCACTTAAATCTAATTCACATGCTAGTCAAGAGATGGCTAGGTGGTACAATGGATAGAACACTGACCTTGGAGTCAGGAGTACCTGAGTTCAAATTAGTCCTCAGACACTTAACCCTAACCACCTTGCAAAAAAATAAACCCAACAACAACAACAAAAAAAAAACAGATGCTAGTAAAGACTTCACTCTCATTATGTCTTGGTTCTCTTCAAGAAAGACAAACAATAACAAAAAAATAGGATAACTAAAAATGAAGCTTTGAAAAGGTTCCAATGTTTTTTAGCTTTCAATGATCTCCAAGATAAAATGATCCTTTGTCTTTTTTATTTTGACCATTTCCTCATTTTTGATTTCCCAACTTTCTGCTATGAGTTCCTAAGTAGGCATCTTGCATGTCTCTCCATAGGTGCATTATTCACGAAAGACATTTTAAATATACCTCAGACATGAATATTCTAATCCCCTGGGTACCACAGTGCAGAGTGACAAGGCTGTCCTGATTAACATTCTCTGAATGATTCCAATAACTAATGGTGATTGGTAAGATTGAAATAGAGGAATTCAGTGTCTTTCTCATGTCATTCTAACAAAAAGAAGTTTAATATGGGAGTCATTATAGAGTGAGGAATTCCAGTTGATGGTTAATTCCAGTTGATCCAGTTAATTCCAGTTGATGGTTCAAACTCCTTCCCACCTGAGTAATGGAAGAAATTTTGATTTCCTTGTCTTCCAGTTCCTAGAAAAGTCTTCTGGTGTGGTAATTGTGGGAGGACAGTTGTATCTTCTTATGCCTGAAGGTTTCCCAGAGATAAAATGATACTTTCCAGCGACAATGACAATCAGCTCTCTGATTGTTTGCTACATTGAGGAATCATAGGTTGTACATAGCAATCTTGCATCTCAAACTCACCCACTAGACCCTCTCAAAACTTTGATATACACTGTGAATGTTGTGGGGATATGAAATAATAAAATCCATGGTTCTTATTAAAACGGATTATTTGAGGTGGACAAATATGCCAAGTTCTAAAAGAAATCCCTAGTACACATAGCAAGAGCACCTTTCATCATTTTGCCAGTACACATTTTGTCATTAGAGGGATTATTTCAGACTTCCATTTCAGTACTCTCTGAGGTGGAACACCAGGTTTTGAAATGTTGGAGTCATGAAAGACTATAAGGGAACTGTACAAATTGAAAAGCATAAATTGCTATTCATATAGTTCACAACAGATCTTGAAGACCATTACCTTTCCATTTCTGGACAAGTTCATATATTCCCCAGGGTCAAATGCCATGAAGATCACTAGTGACATTCAATTGGTCTATCAGGTTTCAGATTAATGATAATGAGTCCTGAGCTCAGGTCATGATGGTATTCAGATTTTCAAAGCTCTTACTGAATTGCAATTCCCTATTTTTCTTTCTATTACATAATGTGCTATGAGTATTAAGGGACAGATGAACCCCTTGTTTCACTTTACCTGTAAAATGATGATGGGGATACCTCTAATGTCTAACTTAAGTGGATCAAATGAGTTGGTTTAGATTAAGTACACTGTAAACTTTAAAATCATCAATATGCCAACCATCAAAGCTATCATCATCAGTAATGCTAGTGCTGAAAAATCAATGACTATAATTACTGTATTTCCTAAGAATTCTTCCAGCATTGCCATCTCTGGTTTGGTCAGTGAGCAGATCTGGTTAGCTGAGATTGAAGATTTATATATACTGTTTATGTCATAATTTGGACTATTTAATCATAATACCTCTGCCTTTATCACCCTAAATACAACTGAATACCTGAAACTGGGACTCTAGACATATCTTATTCTCAGGGCCATCCTACAGAATATGCCTGGGAATTCATTTGCTCCAGTAAAACATAAAGTATGATGCACCCTGCCTATAAGAGTTTGTTCATATCTTTAAGGGCAGAAACCAGGTGAGCATCATTTCTTTAATTTCCATGGAAAATGAAACAGGGGTCACAGTCACTTCTTCCTTAAACAATAGATCAAATTTCCCTTCTCCTGCCCTCTCTAATTTTTGGTAGTACATGTTTTTCCTGAATCTTTCTCAATTCTTTTCCCAATTTTTCTTCTATCTCCCTTACTTTTCAAAATCTTTTTTGAGCTCTCTCATAGCCTGAGCCCAACTTCTATTTTTCTTGGAATCTTTAGATGGAGAAATTTGTACTTCCTCACCTTTAGACTGAGTATTTTGATCCTTGTTAGGATTTGTCAATGGTCAGGTTCCTTTTTTTCCTGTTTACTCATTTCCCCATCCTGTGTCTGGTTTTGGGGTGCTTCCTGAGCTTTTGAGTTTTATTGGGACACCCCCACAAGTGTGTGATGCTCTGACTGCTCTCCTGGTCTGTGAATGACCACAAGCTCACCCCTCTGCCACAGGACTGAGGGGTCCCTGGTCTTATGGGAGTCCTAGACTGCAATCAGGATCTGAATGTGGTCAGAAACCCAGAGTCCTGTTCCAGGCACAGACGACAGACCTTGGAAGTCTCTGGTAGGCTGAGGGAAGTCTTCCTCTACTCCCTTACCTTCCATGGCTGAGCACTCAGGGTGCAGCTACCTAGAGTCTCCTGCTTGCCAGTTCAATGGACCTGCTTCTGTTTCCTGGATATGGGCATGCTGAGTGCCACAAAAACTGGGGGGCTGGGTTTGGGGCTCCTTCTAGCAAAAGTCTCCTTGTTGATCCTCCAAGTTGTGCTTTGTGCTCCCTAGGGTGCAGGTCAGGAAACTGCTTCTGTGCAGGGAGCTACAGTTCCTAGGTGCCCTGGGCTGTTCCCATGAGGCTGAAGCTTCTTCACTCTGGTGGGCCACCCCTCTAACCCTGTGGAACAGAGTTTTTCCCACTATTTTCCAGGTTACCTTGGGCTGGAGAATTGCCTCACTGGCTATTTCTGTGGGTTCTGTCTCTCAAAAATTCAGTTAGAGTCATAATTTTAAGATCTTTGAAATATTTTGGAGAGAGCACCTAGGAGAGGCTCTTCTACCACCATCTTGGCTCTGCCCCCTTTCTGGTAGTTCAGAGATTTCATTATAATAGCTTTATTTACAGTGCTTATTTGTGAAAATAAAATCTAAAAACAAGAATTCAAAATAGTCGATTACTAATTGTGTCCTGAAAACAGTAAGAGTTTCCACAACACCAAACAAACCAGTTCTGAGTTCTGCCCAACACATTTTAACATCCTGGGCTTCTTCTGTATTTATCAAAATACAAAAGACAAAAAATGTAAAGTTTTTTTTTAGATGGCAGATCTGACCCTTGTAGTAATAAGGAGTAATAAAGACTACTTCACCCTTATATGGAGATTCTTCCCAAATGGGATGGACTACTTCTAAAATGGAATGATTCCCAAAGCTCTCCTGTTCAATATATTTTCTTTTAAAACCTAGGCAATAAAGAGAAATATTTGATGTTCTTGACTATGTTTTTGAAATATCTCCAGTCAAACTTTGATGTTCAAATAAGCTGTACTTACTGTGGAGATATTTCAAACAGAAGCATCACATCCTTGCCCAAAATTAAAAGGCTGTTTTTTTTTCTGTTGTCCAAATATGTCAGAAAGCTCTTTGCTATGTTTATAACTAACCATTATTTTGTTCTTTCTAAGAGTTACTCAAGTGTGATAGAGAACTAATCACAGTCTGACCTGAACTGCAGGGGGAAAAGTTCACTTCTGGACAGTTTATGCCATGAAGTGTAGGTTAAGTTGAACCACAATCTCAAAGCTCTTTGTTTTTCCATTTGTTGAAAGGAAATGGGTTAAATCACACAGTTAGTTAGTATCATATTTTTCAGGCTATATTTGAACTCAGGTCTTCCTGACTCCAGGGCCAGTGCTCTATCTACTGTACTACCTAGCTGCTCCTCAAAGATTTTGGTCCCCTAAAAAGTGCCCATGTGAGCACAAAATAGAATATATATTGGAATATATAAAGATCCAAAGACATAGAATTTTAGGGAGCTTTATTTTAACCATGCAAAATTGATCACTTGTTTGATTTTTGTCATCTTTTCTCAAGTTTCAAAAGAGATTGAAGATTCTAACAGTGGTCTGGTATTCAAGTTGTTACTACAAACTCAACATTAAGCATATCTCTCTGTTCTGAATGTTCAAGTGTTTTACTTGTATTTTATTTATTTTACTTTTTAAAAATACACAATGCATTCAGGATAAAAGCCATCCACCAAGATGGACCTCAACAGAAATCTCACAAGCCAGGAGGAATAGCATCATGTTAACCTCCCAGTAACCCAAGTGTCAATGTGCTTAAAATCCCTTCTCAGTACTAAATTGTGAGGTCAATGTTGACCACTGGCTAAAGACACCCATGAGTGGCTGTTGCTCCTTCACCTAATAAAACCAGGTGTTGCTTTTGCTCCCCCAAGATGATAGCTTGCCTGCCCTTTATGCTTTTAATGAGAAAGAGGAACTGATTCCAAACTGCCAGTATGAGACTAAATTTTCTCATCTCCTAATATCTACCTCTAGAATGAGTTCAAATGGAAGAGCATCTTCATCACTGGAAGATGGGCTCACCTTTCCCTTATTCCATTCTGTGCCCAAAGCTTACTAGCACTGAAACAGTTAAGAGGCTTAATGGATGGAATACTGGGTCTAGAGAGAAAAACCTGAATTTGAATCCAGCTTCAGACACTTACTAGCTATATGACCTTGGACAAGTCACTTAACCTGTTTACCCTAATCCACTGGAGAAGGAAATGACAAACTATTTCAGTACCTTTGCCAAGAAAACCCAAGGATAGCATTGGTGTGCTATGGTTACTGGAGTCATAAAGAATCATGCACAATTTAATGACAATCTAAAGATTCCATGGTTAACTAACGTTAGGTATAAGAATATATTCAAAGGAAAAGAAGGCATATTAAGAATCATTTTAGCCAGGGATATAAAATGACAACAAAAACACATTAACAGTAGTTGTGCAAGTATTTTATTATTTATTTTACTCTTGTACTAGTCTTGTGAGGGAGGCGTGATATATATTACAATTCCCATTTGATGAGGACATGAGCACAGAAACCAAAAGTAACTTGCGAATGGTCACACTGTTAGGAATTGTCAGAGAATACAGTTTTCAAATGCTTATCTTACCCATCCAGTAAATGGTGGTAATTGAATAGTTATATCTGGCTTATCTTTTATAATCTTTCATGTAGCAATCAAAGGAATAACAATTTTCTTGCAAAAATGCTAAAAGGCCCCAAAGTGGAAAGCTAACAGTATGTTAAATATTTTAACAAATTAATACTTTAGGGAACTGGGAAAAAATGGATAGACTGTGATTAAGAGTTATGAGGTCAATTATAAGAAAAGGCAAGTGGATAAGAACATAAGGAGATACCTACAAGAGAGTGGGTAAAAGGGCCACCTGGGAAAGCAAGCAGGCTTCTTGCTAAGATTAATAACATGACAAGAGGCAGCTCTTTTTAGAGTTTTCTGATATCTTGATGAAACATCACTGATCCTTATGTCTTCCAGGATGGCTACTGACCTGAGTGGCAAACTCAGGCAGATGATGTCAGATACAGGACCATGTACAGAGTTGTTGATGGAAAAAGAACAAAGATCAATTTATAAAGAGTAACTGAAAACTAAGGAAATTACAGTCATACTAGTTTCTCTGCCTCGTGGCAACATCTAAGGTGAAGTCCAGTTGTCATGAAATCTAGAATCTTTTGATTCTTTACAGTGAAGAGAAATATGGAGAAAGGCAAGGTATTGAAGATGCTTGTTTGAGACAGGATGATTCACCATCTAGCCAGAACCACTTTAAGTGAAGCTTCTGATATAGCATTTATTTATTCTTATTTTAAAAAATTTTATTTATTTAAGACAATGGGGTTAAAGTGACTTGCCCAAGGTCACACAGCTAGGAAATTAAGTGTCTGAGGTCAAATTTGAACTCAGGTCCTCCTGATTCCAGGAGGAGCGTTCCAGTGCTCTTTCCATTGCACTACCTAGCTTCCCCCAATATAGCATTTATTGAAACAGTTTCACATTAGGTTCAGCAGCCCACCTCCAAACCCTAGATGCCTGCCAGCATAATAAGTATGATGCCTTTTCTGTTCCCAAGGACATGGGATGAATATAGAACCCTGAACATCCAAATTAGCTTTCTCTCATGTTCTGGGTAGGAAAACTAAGCTATGTCCTTCTGAAGTAACAATATTTCATCTATGTTACCTGCACTGTGCATTTTTTTCTTCAGATCCTAGACTAGGTGGGGTTGTGCTAATGGTCTTCTCCATACATTGGACGCCTGCAGATAACAATTTGGGGATTTGACAGTTTTCTTGGCTATGAATCACCTTCAAAGTTCCAGTAGAAATTCCCTGCAATCCCCTTGTCTATAACTGAACAGCTTAGTAAACTGAAGATTTAGCATGATCTATCAGAAAGAATTGATTTTATAGACAGAAAACTTGAAATCAAATTCCTGCTTAGCTATTTAGAACCTGTGAGACCCTGGATAAGTCAGTTCTATACTCTGAGTTTTAATTTTCTTTTAGGTTAAATAAAGTGAGTGGATTAAATTTTCCCCATAAGATCTCTTTCAGCTCCAGATTCCATGATACAATTTGGTCTATGAATACGTGAACTTGGGTTGAGTATATCATTATCTATGTTTTCTGATATGATGCAAACTATACTTTGCCAGATGTCCTGGTATCAACATATGCAAATAAATTTGGTTCATTCAAGCTTAGTGCTTCTACAGCTGCCTAGGATAGACAAAACTAACAACTCTATAGATTCCACTTAGCCAAATTTCAGCCATCTTCTGTTTGTTTCTGTTACTGGTACAGAGCAGGTGCTTCTATAACTGAACTGTAATAAGAACTCTACTTCATGAAAGGGTTTAACCAGCATTAAGCAGGATAGGAAGGATAAATACTTATATTTAGGTTATGAATTTCTAAGTCCCCCAACTCATTTTGTCCCTGATGAGAGTCATTAATAATTTATCTTTACAATTCTGAATTCTGAAGTTTTTTCCACCTATTTCATGTCCTTTGATCTCTACTTTTGGAATCTTTATAAATTTTTTCTACAAATGGACCATAACTCCCTTCTATCCTTTGCTATTCTTCCAATCCATCACTTTTGCCCTGGTTTCACTTCCTTCCATACACTGTCTTGATACTATGCTAATCAATTTAATTATTTATCACAGGTGACTCAAATACCTTCTCTCCATGTCTTACCACCAAAAATAACTTGTAAAACCTCAACACAAGGTGACTCACACCAGTCATCTTGTCTCTATTCCTTAATTGTTGCTAAACACTCTTGGAGAAAATAAGACAATCATACTGCATGGGTATGAAACAAATTTATGTTATTTCATAACACTCATTGGGCTTAACAGTGCTTTGATTCTCTTGATTGATTCTGTATCCCTGTCTATTCAGCATGCTTTCTTTTCTTCTCTAGCTTCCTCTACCACTTCATACTCCTCAGTATTCCCTACTTGACTGAGAAAATAGGTCATCTGTTATGAACTCATCTCTCCTTTCAATTTTCCATACTTCAAAAGCCCTCATCCCCAGTTCATTCTATTCTTCTTTGCTTGAGTCTTTAATAAAGGAGTGACAATTTAACTTGCCAAGGTCATCATCATTTCTGGTTATAATTTTCTTGTCTTGTAGGAGCTTATTGTCTTAATCAAATTTCTTTTCTCATATCTTCCTCTCATTATTCACTACCACTTCCCCTTTCATCTGCAAATATAGTGAGATAATGTTTTTTACTGGAAAATAATCCTTCACTTTACCTTGCCATCCCCTCAAGTAATTATCCTATATTTTTCCTCTCACTTTCAAATTTCTAGACATTTTTATCACATTGCCTCCATTTTCTTACCCTGAATATCCCATTTATAATTTTTCTTCAATTCCCACTGGATTTCCTGAGATAGCTACCAATTAAGCTTAGGTTGTTAGATTTTATATGATTTGACCAAATTCCAAATATTCTCAAGGTTGAGGAGACATAATTAGTTAACAGTTCATGTGGGATCTAGAAATTTTAGTGGTTCAATATTACAACTATTTTCCATGACAGTCAACAATTTCTAATTATATTTTATCTCTTTCATTATTTCCCAATTGCATTTTAATGTTTATTTTCATCTTTTAATATTTTAAGCTTTAAATTCTCTCCTGAACTTCTGCCCCTTCCTCTCCTGTCCCATCCACTAAAAAGGAAACAATATATCGATTAAACATGTAAATTTATGCAAAATATATTTCCATTTAACAGAAATTTTCACAAAAATAAACACTCAAGAAAGATAAAGTGAAGAGTAAGCTTCAATGATTGTCTGCAAAATTAATGAAATTCAGGTTGAATTAAGAAAATAGGAGTGCTTACTCTATGGAAGACGCTGGTATGTGAGAACATATAAAGAAAAGAGCTCCTAGAATATGGAGGGAAATAGAGACAATTCCATAGGAGGATCAATGAAAAGTATAAATATTTTAATATTAAAGAGAAGGCATAGGTTGGGGAATATGATAACTACTTTAAATGAATTGAAGAATTCTCTCACAAAAAAGGTGGTTAGAATTGTTACATTGGACCTCACTAGATAGAACCAGGAGCTGTGATTAAAATTACAGAGAGACAGATTGGTTTACATGGAAGAGAGAAGGAAAAAATTAGTAAAGCTAATCACTATTTTGAAAAAATTCTGACAATACATGTGATATTCCAGACACATCTATTATTCACTTCTGCCAAGAAATTTGCAAAGTGTCTTCTCATATTTCTGCTTTGGGGACATGTTTGTTCTTAGTAATTCTGAAACATTCACTTTTTTCTGGTAGTTTATAAATACATTTATACATTAGCATAGTCATTGTATATAATCCATTTCTTGATTTGCTTGCTTCATACTGTATTAGTTTATGAAAGTTGTCCCTGTAATCATATTTTTGTTTCTTACAGTATAGTAACATATCATTATATAACATATCATTCATGAACTATAGTATGTTTAGATATAGCCTAACTGATAAACCTCTATTTTGTTTCCAGCTCTTTGCTACCACAATTATACTACTATGTCTATCTTGCCACATGTAGGGATTTTCTTTGGATCTGAACTCTTTGGAATTCGTGACTAGGATTGCTTCAACTGATGTAAAAAGATAGGGGTATTTTAGTCACTTTATTTGCACAATTCAGAAGTGGTTTCTTAAAAGTTTGAAATGATTTATAACTCCACCAAAAAAAAAAAAAAAAAAAGGACTTGTGTGCCTATTTTCCCTAAATACTTCCAACAATGACTATGTCCATCTGTTTTCATCTTTGAAAACTTTTTGGATGTAAGGCAACCCTCAGGGATGTTTTAATATGCATATCTCATAATTACTGATTTAGGATATTCTCTCATATGTTTAATATAGTTTATAATTCTTCTTTTGAAAAGAATAATATGATATCCTTTAATTTTTATTGAACATTTCATTCTCTGAACACATATCAAATTTGAGTTTATCTTAAAATATAATGTATTATTGATCTAAAGCTATTTTCTGCCATTCTGATTTTTAATTTTCACATCAGTTTTGAACAAAAGAGAATTTTTTCTCTAAATAACTTGAATACTAGATTATGCAGTTTCATTGTTTTGGGTTCCCCCTTGTGTAGTCTGTACTATTATCTACTTTTTATTAAATACTTTTGATGACTGCTGCTTTGTCATATAAATCTGGAAATATTATTGTCCCTTTATTCTCACGTCTTTTCATTATTTTCCTTGGTATTTTTGATCTTTTATCATTTAAATGAATTTTGTTAATTATGTTTTCAAATTCTGTAAGGTATAACCTTGATAATTTGATTAGTATAGCATTAAAATGATAAAGTTAGCTCTGGTAGTATTTCTTTAGCTGACACCACCCAATCAAGAACACTAAATATACCTTGAGCAACTTAATTTATACCATGTTTCTTTAAGAAAGATTTTATAGGTGGGTGGAGCCAAGATGGCTGCAGAACAGCCTTTCTTAGGAGCTTTCTCCAAAATATTTCACAAACCTTAAAATTATGACTCTAAGAAAGATTTTGTAATTGAATATGAGTATTTTATGAGTTTTGGTAGAATGAATTCCTCCCCACCCTCCATTCTTTAATTATTTGGAATAGGATTTACCATTTTATTACTGTCTCTGAGAATTTATTTTTATACAGAAATGTTATTTATTTTGGATTTTTTGGTGGGGGAAGTAACTTAGTGGTGATAATATTATCTCAGTATCTTTGCTGATTTTCTAGACTTTTCTGAGTAATTCATTATGTCATCAGCAAATGAGTAATTTCTTTTCCCCTTTTCTTTAATTGGGTCCTTAAATGCTTTCTCTTGTAATATTACTATGGCTACTATTTCTAGGAATTTTCCCCCTTCTCTTATTTAGTGGGAAAGCATAGGATGCTTGTTTTTAATTTTAGATATTTTTGTGATGTTAAAAATTACTCTATACCTAATCTTTTTAGAATTTTGAACGTACATGAATTTAGCATATTATCAAAGGCAGACAGGGTTTTTGATATTTTGTTTATAATATAATTAACAATGTTGGCCCTTTTCCTATTTTTGAACCATTGTTTCAAAACTGGTCATGATGAATGATGATTTTAGATAAATTACTATATTTTTAACAGGGCTTTACTTAAATTTTTGAGCTTATGAATGATACTGTTATGTATTTTTTCTTGTTGATGATATTTATTGGTAGACACAGATCTCTTGCTAGGAATTCCTTAGCTATACCAATAATAGTATGAGTTTGAATCCTCTCCCTCCATTTGGCAGCTAAAATTTTAATAAGAATGAAAAATAAAAGACTGTAGGACTTGATTCAAAAATGGAAAAAAGTGTACCCGATGTAACTTAGCAGGATAGATTAAGCCAGAGTCATGTTCAATAGAAGTTTTATAAACTTTATAAAGGACATAGCACCCAAGTCAAGGAAAAACTAAAGAGTTCTATATGAGACATTCAAAAAACGAGGTTTATCCTAGTGATTTAAGGTGCAAGATTGGAAATTTTCTCTGCAGGGTCAAATTTAGAGCTGGAAACAACTTCAGAATTCCTTTAGTTCAACACTTTTATTTTACAAATGAAGAAACACTATTTTAACTTTTATTTTACAAATATGTGGAAATTAGGGCCAAGGAAGATTAAATGATTTGCTCAAGGTCGCACACGGGTCCTCTGTCTCCAAAACTGGCACTCTTTGTGCATCTAACATTGTTGGCAAACCTTCAAGTCATCTGATGCTTCTTAATTGACCTATAGACTTATTCATGGTGTTTTAGAAGACCTTTTTATCATATCAAATGAATTTCACTTCTTACAAGTTCCCCATTTGAAAAGGAATATAATATATGATTCTACATTATCCTGTAATATTTATGGTTTTATCTTGTGGCATTTATATCTGGGAGGCATCGAGATGGTTCAATGGATAGAGTAGTGGGTCTGGAGTTAGGAAGACCTTAGTTCAAAATCAACCTCAGACACCATGTGACACTGTAAGTTTCTTAACCTTTATTTGCCTTAATTCACTGGTAACTGAAGTGACAAACAGCTACAGTATCTTTTCCAAGAAAACCCCATGGACAACATAGGGCGCAAAGGTTCATGGTATCAGAAACAGATGGACACAACAGAAAAACACCTTGGGACACTAGTCAAAACACATGAGCCAAGAATGCCAGAGTTCTGTTACAGTATAGCACATAGACAGGTACATGGCTAAATAAAGGTCTCTTTATATTTGAAAAGACTCTCTACATCTTTGTTTTGCTCTTAGGTTTCTTCTATTCTGGTATCTTGGAGTGGAGAGAAAACTAATTCTCCATATTTTCTGGTAAAATTCTAGTTAACTGTCCATATTTAGCCTTAATCAAATGTCATTAAATTGAATGTCAGTCTAAATGGACTCGAGTTCATTAATGTATCTTCATGAAATAAGTTTATACTTATTTACTTTATTTTTGTTTTTTCAAGGCAACGGGGTTAAGTGACTTGCCCAAGGTCACACAGCTAGTTAATTATTAAGAGTCTGAGGCTGGATTTGAACTCAAGTCCTAAGGGCCTGTGCTCTATCCACTACACCACCTAGCTGCCCCTATACTTATTTATAATGTGATTAAATATTTAGAATAACCACCTTGAAATAATACAAGTTCTCCAGTCGTCAAAAATATATTCTTATGTTTATTAAGATAGAGGATATAGCCTTCCTTGGAAAATTTTAAACAAGTATTGAAGTGTAAAAGGTTTTCTCTTTAACCTCTGTTATCCAGAAAATTCTGTGACCCGGACCACCACCTAAGGTTCTCTATTTAATTGAGCTATTTCCAAACTGTGTTAAGAGACACGTAGACAATCTACTGGAAATGAGCAATAAAAATGCATAAAGGAAGGTCTCTGCAAAGCAGCAATTGCCTACATATTGCAAATTTAAAAAGGATAGATAGTCATAATGAATCTCTTAAGCTATTTGATAAGCCACTGACCTAAGACATTTTTTTCCTCCTTCTGGCCTGTTGAGCATCTGACCTTTCTAGTTCTTACAGGCTCACATCTATTAATAATACATTACTTCACTATGTATTTTCAATTTTTCCTTTCCTTCAGTTTATTTAGGCTTCGAATAACTGAGACAAGATTTAGTAAAGAAAAAAAAAGAACAGTGTCTGAAAATGAAAAAGATTGTATTCCAATCATGGCCTTGGTATTTATAGACTGGGTTTTATCTTAAGCAAATTTATTAGCCTTTTTGAGCTTTAGTTGTTCATTAAAAAAATAAGGGATTTGGACAAAATGCACCAACATCTCTTCTATTCTAAATGCTATGACACTCAGCAGCAGACCAAGTTAATGATACAATTTCTAGTCCCTAAAATTAAAATGTATCTTCATCACCACACACAAACAGAAACTACAATTGTTGCCAATAAATAAGCCCTTTGACTTTTTTCTTAATAAATAAAAAATATAGTTATGATCAGTGTCCAATATTGATGCTTTCCACCAATTGCAGTTATCTTACATGATACTAAAATATACTTAATTTGTCTTCAGAAGGTGCTACATTCATATTTCCACTTTCTTATTGAAAAAATGATTTGAACCTTTAGACTTTTTTTTTATGTAGCCACAATGATGCTGGCCATGGTAATTAGCCTGAAGCTGAAAATCATTCTCATCCAAAAACATTCATCTAGTGAATGAAATCCCTCATGGAAGGGTAAAGAGACCTAAATCTATTGCATTATATGACCTTAGCAAATGTCTTTGACTTTTTCAAGTGCCTTAGCTGTACAAAAGTGATAAAAGCAGAGGGTCCCTTAGTCAGACAAGTTATCAAGTTTTAAAAAGCTGAGACTTAGATTTATCAGAAATGATACAAAAAAGAAAAGGAAAAATTCCCCAAAGAACAGAATATTATTAGTAGTATTATTATAATCTTACTAAATGACCATAAAATGCTCAAGCAAATCAATTAACTACCAGCACCTCAATTTCCTTAACTGTAAAATGAAAATGTTGAACTAACTGGTGCAAATAGTTTTCTTACAATCTTTTATTCATGATCCTTGGAAGAATTTATTGATGGGGAGGGATCAATCAATAGGCATTCATTCAGAAACTATGATGTTCTAGCCCCTGGAAATACAAGATAAAAATGAAATAGTTCTTGTCTTCAAGAAGCCTCTGTTTTCTTACTGGAGAGAATCTATGCATACATAAGCATATACAGAAGAAAAGAATCTATTAATATTGACTTTAAAATCCAAGACTAGAGGTTTAGGTCATTGTGGAGGGAACTTCTGAATAAGTTTATTTGGAATGTAAAAAAGTTTTTGCAAAATCCTCTATGTAATGGAATACAATTTCCCATAAAATATGTGTTTGCCCCTATGCTGAATAAGGACCCAAAAAGGTCACACCTGGCTTTTGAAGTGGAATGTGTAGATTCAAAGCAGTATTTTCAAAGTAAGGTATGCTTCAGATTCCCTCTTTGTGTTTGTGGGGTATATGGGGCAGCTAAATTGTTAGAGTGTTAGAAGATTCTGGAATATTCAACTTCCTGCCTTTAATCTTATTTCAGATACTTACTAGCTATGTGATCCTGAGCAAGTCACTTAACTGTTTGTCTCAGTTTCCTCATCTGTAACAAAAGCTGTAAAAGGAAATGTCAAACCTCCTCCAGTTACTTTTTGCCAAGAAAAATCTCAAAAGGGGTGACTAAGGTCAGACAGCACTGAAACTCTGAACAACAAAAATTTGTACATGAACATGTCAGGATTGTGATGCTTCATCTTTGTGCTTTTGTGTCACACACATCCATACCTACACATGCATACACAAACACAGAATGGAGCAAGTTTCCTTTCATAAAACTGGGGAGCTCAGAAATCCGGAGATGTTGTTAATTATTGGTCAAATAGTCATTATCAAGTTCATAGTTTGGTCATCAGTCATGCAACAATCATTCGTTAAGAGCTTACTGTTTACCGTCAGTAGGGATAAAAAGAAAGGCAAAATTCTTGTCCTAAGAGAGATGACATGCTAATGGAGGAGACAATATTTCACTATTTTCATTCAAGGCAGAGAAATAATAAATGTGTTAAAAATATTTGAATGGGGAGGGAAACTGGAAGAGGAAGGTAGAATCTGAACTGAGTTTTGAAGAAAGCCAAAATGCCAGAAAGTGAAAGGAAAGGGCAGAAAATTCCATGCCTTCAAAAATTAACAATTAGAGGCAGAGAGAATGGTCACCAAGAGTTAAAGTGAAGTCTACGAGTGAAATGTCAACATCTGAACCAAGAAAAGAAGTTAAGAAAATCTTACAGAAATGATTATTTGTGTAATAGCTAATAATTACCATTGCAACATAGGGAGCAGGTAGACTCTTTTACAATTAATTGAACATATTAGATAGGAAATTTAAGAAGGGAGAAGGACTATTACAGATTATTTATACAGATACCATTGGCATCTAGCATCAGAATCAAGTTACACTTAGGGTTTTTAAAAGGCCCAGTTGCATTATATTGAGGTCTTACTTTACATGGCATGGATTTTTCTATGTCCCTAACCCTATGATGATAACATGAAGTTGTTCACTACTGTGTTCGACTGGTAAAAAATAAGGTGTCACATTTTTTTGCTTATCACTAACCATCATTTTATCCCTGATGAGTCTTATTTATATCTTTTCTTTCCTGCCTTTGATGAGTATATCAATTGGTCATTTTTATGGGTCTTGTTGCTATGCTGCTCTCTGCTACCATCTTTTGGGTTTCAGTTTGACCTCAACTACTGAATAGTGACTAGTAGACTTATCTCATCTAAAGGGAATTTCCTCACTCTTTACGTTAGCTCAAAAAGGCCAAGATCTTCCACTGCATCCAGGACCATCTCCAGTCATCCTGATAGATATATCTGGCCATTGGACACAGATGGCTTCAGAGAAGAAGGTGAGCTGGTAACTTTGCACAACCCTACTTACATCCAATTCACTTACATGTCATGGCATCATTTCCCTGATGTGATGGCCCTCTTTGAGAACAAGACTGAACAACAACACAGCAATTGTTCTTTTACCATTCTGCTAAGAGGTACATACGTGTAGTTAGCCAACAAAAGTCAGAAAAATGTCCTAGGTCAAGAACAAATCTGATCTTGGAAAATTCCATCTACATACAGAGAAAGAAGCATGGAATGTGAATGCAAGTCAAAGTATACTATTTTCACCTTTTAAAAAATATAGTTCCCCCCCTCATGTTTTTTTCTTTTGTTTTGATTCTTCTTTCACAGCATGACTAATATAGAATTATATATAGTGATTGTGCTTGTATAAACTATATCAGAATACTTGCTATCTTATAGCAAGGTAGGGGACAAGAGAGAAGGAGGAAGAAATCTTATCAAAAATGAATGTTTAAAACTATCTTTACATATACTTTGAAAAAAATCGATAAAAAGTATTTGAAGACAACTATTCACAATAAAAAAGAATAAATATGTTCTTTTAATTCCTTTCTCAAGGTACCTACCAGAGGTCCTTAATCTCAGACAACCTTCTGATCCAGTTTAAACACTCCTTTAAACCTCTATATATCCTTGATTTTCTATCTTCAAAACCTATTTTGGGATTCTACCCTAAAAGTCATACATGACTTCTATGGGAAATAGGTAATCCAACTCATCTCATTCCTAATTCTCCTTAGTTAGCATGCAAATTAAGCTAGAATTAATATGGAGGCCAGGTGAAACAGGCAGTTCTGTTGTCTTCTACCCAGGCCAAATGATAGGTCAAATATCATAGACCATATAGCAAAGGGGTGGGGGGGAGAGAATATTATGTATGTGTAAATATCTATGTACATGTTGTTTGGCTTTTAATAAACATATGATTTAATCACTTAATTCCCAATAAGAAAATATGCAATGCATATCACAAAATATTTCGCAAGTTTCAGAGTTATTTGGAGAATTGAATCACACAGCCAGTTTGTATACAAGTTATGGCAAATTCAGATCAACAGTGTATTTATTATATCATTCTTCTATCTTATTTTTATGATTTCTACATGACAAACCTTTCAATAATTGAAAATTATCATCATGTTGGCCATCTCCAGGATTTCAAACATTACTAGTTTCTTCAAACCACCTTTCTTTGCCACGTTTCCATTTCCCCTCCACATTCTGAGCATTTTTAAATTGGACATATTCTAATATATGGTTCAAAAACTGTAACAGTCCATTCCGAGGATGTCTTTCCTCTTTTCTTTCATGTTCTGACACTTTTAAATCCAAAATCAACTCCAAGATATAAAATCCTTCATAAAATGCCAGAGACTGTTTGTTTATATGGCACAAATTATACATATTAGGATACATTTAAAATCATTAGCTTGTTAATCCTTGCTTTATTATATTATAAATGATGAAATAAAGATGTCTGTCCCTTCCTTTTCAAAGCCATGAAGTTAAAATAGAGAGATCACAATGGAGGGGAAAGAACATTTAGAAGTCATTTTGTTGATTTTTTTTTCTGCAGTATCTCTAATAATCAGTCATCTTTCCCTGTTTTAATACATAGAGTGGAATTTGCTATGTCACAATTAGTCTTTCTTATTGCAAGATACATCTAGCAATTAAGAAATTCTTTCCCTTTCACCTACTGGTCTCAGATTTGTCTTCTGGAAGTCCACATAATAAAATTATTCTTTCTTTCATGTGAGAAATTTTTAATAATTGAATTTTGTTTTCCTTTTTCACCTCATCCTAAGACATAGGACATAAAGTTAAACCTACTGTAAGCACATAGATGTTTGAACATAATAAAATTGAAGGGTAAGTATTTCACTAACTCCTTCTACATGATTGTCTATCTATTTACCAGAATTCCGCTTTGTAATTTTATTCCTTCTTTCAGTGTGTTTGAGGGATTACCAGACTTCCCTTCTTTAAAAGTCTGTTGTTGAAAGGAAATAAAGGAAAAATACCTATGACTTCTTCACCAAAGTCAAATTTTTAATTTTTTTCAGCTGGTTCTCATACAACACAATTCTGCCTTTCTCCTAAATGATTTCTCCAACATTTCTCAGCTTGCCAAAGTCTTTATTAAAATGCAGTTCTCAGCAAGGAAGGATGTGTTACTCAGACCATTGCACTGAGATTATTAATCTGTGCTATATTGTGAGTTAGTATGAAGGTCAAGGATTATAGATTTCTCTTACATAATAAATGGCTGCACTTAGTCTATAATGTTTAAATATTTTTGTCTGATCTGGATTATAGAGGGAATGCTTTCTGGCTTTGTATTTAATTGTTTTAAATGTGTGATACCTGCAGGGATCTATGAAGCACTTTTGTATACTCTATAATAGTTGGGTCACTGTAATAATGTGAATTGATCAAATCAGTTCCCTTACCATCATTGTAAATTCTAAAGAAAGGCAGTACTCATTAATTTGTCCAATGAGCAGGGGTATATTTTATGTAATTAGTCCTATGTTGTAATATATCCTATTATGTAATATAACACCCTAATCAGACATCTAGTCCAGTAGTCACTGGCAAATGTTTGCCTCTCACACCACTGGATGATGAAGTTGGAGACAACAGGACTCCTCATTTTAACCTACAATGAAATCAATTCTCAATTTTCTAAGAAATGATGTGAAATATTGCTAAAAATAATACAAATGGGTAATCCATGGTTCTAATCACCCACCTATCCCCTCTGCTTGCCTATCTATATGAAATAATTTCCCTTTATTGAATTACTTATTCCTTTTCACTTCACCCTAATATACAGGACATATAGATAAAACTATGTAAGCACATAGATGTTTGAACACAATAAAATTGACAAGGAAAGTATTTCACTAAGTCCTTCTACATGACTGTCCATCTATTGGCCAGAACACCTCTTGGTAATTTTATCCCTTCTTCCAGTGTGTCTGAGGGATTACCAGACTACTCTTCTTTAAAAGTATGTTGTTGAAAGGAAATAAAGGACTCCAATTCAGCACTATGTTATATAAATATTTGAAGGCAAGGAATTCATGGAGAAAATCATCACAGTGAATGAAATAAATGATAATTTACAATACCTGAGTTTCTAGAACTTGATAACTCCTTTCTCTCCAGTGTCCTCTTCCTTTCCTGACTTTAGACCACCTCCACTATTAGTCTTGATCTAATTTCAGATACTTCAGATTTAGGTTAAATCCCAAATCAGATAGGACTGTATCTGTACATCTGAACCCACCCACAGTTGCTTCATTCTTTTGTTTCAATCCTCAACTAATGGTTAACTGCCCACAGCCAGGAAAGTTCAAATCAAACACAACTGATCTCACCTGCCTTTTCTCAAATGAGAGACAGTTTTTCTCAGAGAAAAGACACAGACATAAAACTCCTTCACCTGTGTAGAGATCTTGCCATTTGCCAATGTTTCAGTTTTGTATCCCATTAAGACCAATTTCAGAGTCCCTCAGCTCCTTATAGAAACATAAGACAGTAATAGAAAAATCCATTATATATTCCTACCCTGAGCATTTAATTGGATGCTTATGATGAGAGAGGGCCCATGAGATCTCTGACAGCATCATTGTGATGATAAATTCAATTCGTAAAAATTTGGTGAGGAGTTCAGAGAAAGTGGCATAAAAATAATATGCTAATTATTATAAATATGGAGGCTTCTTGCTTTTCATAAAAAAGAGGAAACAATTGGAACTTTGGAGGAAAATTGGCACTTACATAAAAATAACTAAATGGAGGAAATAGACCATGTATAGGCTTTGGTTTGAAGGGTACAAAAAAAATCCTCTACCTCTTACCATAGAAAGGTACTTTAGGGATCTTGTTACCTAATCCCTTTATTTTATGAATTCAAAAATTTAAACAAAAGTGAAAATTAACTTTCCCAAGTTTAAACAGCTAATAATCATACCTCCTCCTATAATCCCAAGCTTCACTAAGGTTGAGCTCATGACCTTCATAGTCTTTCTGTCTCAGTCTTTTCCAGTCTCTCCTTCCAACCAACCCAACCCAATAGTTAATTGTTCCTTAGATTTAACATTTATCCCCCATCTCCTATATCTTACCTTAAAACACTGTTTTCCCCAACTTTAGAATGTACTCCAACTTAACCTCTGCTTCTTGAAATTCCTAGTTTCCTTCTAGGTTGAGTTCAAGGGTTACCTTCTATAGTAGTCTTTAGCTCCATTTCACATTTTTTTGTTTTTTTCCTTCTCCTGAATTTACTGTGTGTACAGATTGTATCCCTCCAGAAAAGCATAATTTAATTGAGATCAAGAAATAGGTCTTTTTTTTTGTTTTCCTATTCTGATGCTCAATGTTATGATTATTAATATGTTTATTATTAATATCTCCAAAAATTGATGATGAGTCCTACACAAGAGGCAATGGAGATGAATATGGTGGGAACTACTATTATTTTTACTCTCCTACTTTGCAAATTACTTATAACTTATCTCCATATAGCTATATATCCATATCTATAAATATATATATATATATATATATATCTGGATATATATATATATCTGTATAGCTATATATATTTATGGATCTATCTATTATCTATATAGCTATATCTCTGTATGTGTATGAATATATATCTATATCTATCTACCTCTATATTTATATAAATATATAGTACCTCCAAATGAAATGAAAAATTCTCAAAGTCAAGGAATTTGGGGATCAAGGGGAAGGGAGAATGATTTTTTGGTCTTGTTTCATCAAGATCTCATAACATGGCTAATAAATGTTTACTGAATTCAATTGCTAATTCATTATAAGATCATATGAGTTCAAATGAACTTTGACAACTAGGTCAATCCTTTCATTTTAGAGATGAGAAATCTGATGTCCAAAAGGCTTATTGATCTGCCCAAGGAATGCAGTGGCAAAATTAGAGTTCATTCCTAGAGCTTTTATTCTAAATCTTTGAACACATTGCTAGAAATTCACAGTTGGTATGAAATGTATCTAAGGGGAAAACAGGTCTTAATTCAGTCTATAGTGGTTTAAAAAAGAAAAGAAAATATCCTCTGTCCCTAATAGGGAAGGGTTGGAGATGACAAGCTTGAGATTTTTTTCCCTCAAACTTCTGAGAGGCTGTAAAACAAGTGGAAAGACAATTTTTACTTAATTGTCAAGAAATGTGTCCACAGATCAGATGATTTTATCTGTCAATAAAGAAAAGGAAACTATTATGGAAAGCATCTTTTCTATGACCAAGAGCAAAGAAAACGTTATTCAAGGTTGATCTTTATATATATAATGACTTGTAACCTAAGCAATAATGTATTACTTCTGTGGTCCTTCAGGACAAGGCTCTATCATCCCCTCTAACTATAAACTTATATCTCTCCTCTGTTTTTCAGCCAAAATGCTAGGGCAGGAAGAGGTGCAAAAGGTTCCACAATTTCCTCTCCTCTCAAAGCTTCTTTAAATATTATTTCTGGTCTTATCATTCATCTGAAAATTCTCTTTCCAAAGTTAGATACTAATTGCTAAATCTATGGAGGGTTTTTTCACAGTCGTCATCTTTTTAGATCTCTTTGCAGCAGTTCATGTCATTTATCAACTTCTCCTGGATACTCTCTCCTCTCTGAAATTTTGCAACTTCAATGAATTTATTTATCATACCTGTCAACTGACTCCAAGGCTAGGGTCTTTCCTGGGCTCTATTAGAACTTGGAATCAGCTAGGTCACCTGTGTTAGACCAACTATGGATAATGTTATCCCCATCCAGAGGAAGAAAAACAAAACAAAACAAAAACAACAGAATCTGAAGAACATTTTATAAAAATTATCTTTTATGTATCTCTTTCCATTAATCCTAATTCCTCATACCAAAAAATAACTAATCTGTAAACGTGTCTATCAAAAGTATGTATGTATATATATATATATCACTGATGAATATATATATATATATATATATATATATATAATTTATATATGTGTGTGTGTATGTATATATTTAAAAGATCAATAGACAGTAAAGCCAGGACTTGCTTGGCCCTGGGAAAGGGCCTTGGAAATTCTCTAATTATAATTCTCTTGAGATAGAGTCCTGGTAGTCTTTGTATTGACTCAGCTTACTGATCACCACCTTGCTCCATATTTCCAAACAGAATGGGGAAAAGAATGTAAGTCTATGCGCTGTTTTATCCTTTTTGAATATTCTCGCTATATCAGGGCTAAGCAGAGCTCCTTTTCTTATCTATTTGATGGCCTATAACTGGCTCATTTTTTCCTGAATTAAACTTAAACTAACAGGATGCCAACATCAGGCCCATACTGGATACAGAGAAATTTTAGAAGGGGGGTAAAAAGAATAAAACTCTGATATCATCAGGGGAAAAGCTTGGGTGAGTTTGTGAACCAAACAGACATAAAGCCCCAAGACTGAACAAGCTGCATTTATTTTCAGAGTTTTGAATGTTTCATTTGTGGCATTTATCTGATTATCTATTATTCATTTCTTTTATTTATTACTTAAAAAAATTCAAACTAATGGACGGCTAGGTGGTGTAATGAATAAAGCACTGGCCCTGGAGTCAGGAGTACCTGGGTTCAAATCCAGTCTCAGACACTTAATGATTACCTAGCTTTGTGCCCTTGGGCAAGCCACTTAACCCCCGGTTGCCTTGCAAAAGCCTAAAAAAAAATTCAAACTCATCTCACTACAGTTCAGAAAACCTAGATAATAATAATAAAGTAAGAATAATGATAAATCCAATTGTAAAAATAATGATATACAAAACTCTTCCCCAAAATAAACTGATTTTGTTTTTTTGCTTAAAAAAATTATTTGGAGTCAACTGTCTGATAGGCACTTTAAATGCAACATGTCTATAACAGACCAAATCATCTTTCTCTACAAACCTATCCTACTTCCAAACTTCCTTATTTTTGCTGAAAGTACCACCAAAGTTTACAACCTCAATGTTAGCCTTCACTCATCATATCAAATATCCAGTCAGTTGCTTAATCATGCCATTAGCTCCAAAACATCTATTGTAGATGTTCTTTTGCTGTCTGAAGGCATCTACTACCCTAATCCAAATCCATTTCTTCTCTTACGTGGATTGCTGCAATAGCCTCTGAATTGATGTAGTTGACTCAAGCCTCTCCCAACTCCAATTCTCTATCCATAACTACAAAGGAATTTTCCCAAAATAAGGACTAATCATGTCTCTACCTACAGCAATATAGTTAAAAACTCTCTTTGATATTTCAAGTTCCATGTTGGTTCTGACATAATTTTTTAATTTTCCTTACACATCATTCCTCTTCCTACCCCCTAGTCAACCTATGACTATAATTATATTTCTGTTCATATAACTGTGTCAATATCTCTTGTACCAATTTGTACCAAAAATAATGTTTTTCTTTCATTTTTAAAAAATATTTATTTAAGGCAATGGAGTTGAGTGTCCAAGGTCACACAGCTAGGCAAATATTAAATGTCTGAGGACATATTTGAACTCAGGTTCTCTTGACTCCAAGGCCAGTGCTCTATTCACTGTGCCACCTAGCTGCCCCTTGTCTCTCATTTTTGAAGAAGACCATGATATCAGGGAGGTGATGCCATGATAGGCATATGAATTGGATTTGAGTGAGGGTATGTTGTGCTGTCACCTGCCTCACTTTCTCCTCTGGAGCCATCTGGGTCCAGCAATCAGATATGAATCAGGAGACTGGAGATGGCCCTGGATGTGAGGCAGTCAGGGTTAAGTGATTTGCCCAAAGTTGTACAGGTAGTAAGTGGTGTTTGAGGCTGAATTTGAACTCCCATCCTCCTGCCTCCAAGGCCAGCAATACCTAGATAATTTTCTCCTGCTTCACTTCACCCCTTCAGTATCTCTAATCTCAGGTAAAACTGCTATCTTTTTCCCCCATTCTATTTTTTAATTAATAGGTATTTTTCCCCTTTCCCTATTCCAATTTAAGACAAAATACTTGTCATAGATATGTATAGTCAAATAAAACAAATTCTTCAATCTATCTTGTTTCATTTCACATCTTGACTCTGTCTCCCTTTTGATAGGAGGTAAGTATTAAACATCATCCTCAATTCTTTGGTATTCTGATTAGTCATTGCATTGATTAGAGATCTTAAGTCTTTTGAAGTTTGCCGTTACATGTTGTGAAGCACTGCTTCCTATTTGAGATGAATCCCAACTCTCCTTGTCTCAGTGTCTGCCCTTTCCCAAGGTGAGACTTGTTCTGTACTGTTCACTCATTTTCAGTCTTATTTCACTCTTCATGATCCCACTTGAGGTTTTCTTGGCTACTGGAGTTGTTCGCCATTTCCTTCTCTAGCTCATTTTTACACATAAGGAAACTAAGGCAAACAGAGTTGAGAGATTTGATCAGGGTCACATAGATAGTGGCTGAGGCCAGAAGTGAATACATGAAGATGAGTTTTACTGTCTCCAGGTCTGGCATTCTATCCACCTACCTCTGTATCTGAGAAAATTTGAAAATTAAATTTTGACTTTGAAATTATACTAATATTGCCTTAAAAATTGTACTAAAGACTTGATTCACAGTTGTTTGGTATGAACCTTGATTATCATTAGCTCCCAACAGGCTGAAATGGACACTGATGAGCAAAGCTGAGACTTTACTATGCCATACTTGTAAATAAGAGATCCAGTTGTAAATCAATCTGAGCTGGGGGCACAACCTTCTTGGTGCCAACAGTAAGAAAATATCAACAATTAAAAGCCTTTGCAGTAAGCAAGAAGAGGAAGGAAAAAAGTTTCTTACACTTGAGTCTCATCTAATTAGTTATTAGAGTACAGAGGAAAATAGCTAAATAAAATTCCTGTGGAAATATATAAAAGGGAACAATCTGTGGTTCCTGGCAAAGAATGTTTTGGGAAAATTTAATTAGTGATCTTTAAATCAAGGAAGGAGTGAAGTCTTTATTCTTTAAAAGACTCAGATTGGTGCCTACTTTCTTTCAAATTCCAACAAGACATAACAAGATTAATGAATTAATTATGGAATGATATTGAGGTTAGAAAGAAAACTTCCTCACCCTAAAGACTTCTACACACTAAGTATAACAATTAAAGTAGGGGTCAGACAAAACTGAGGCAGTCAATGGACCAGTGAATAGTTTGGAAGAAAGGAAGTTTGATATAAATTATCTCCAAGACATTTATTTTCTCTATGATTTCAGACAAGTCACTTAACTACTCTCAGCTTAATAGCAACTCATGATTACTGTGAGAGTCAAAGGTAAAAACATCTCTAAAGAACTGTGCAAACTTTAATGTACTATATAAATCATAGCCATCACCATAATCATTGGTGCTGTTTGTCCTTCTGTTCTCAAAGAGGACCATGACATCTGGGATGGGATACCACGATATGCAAGAGAATTGAATTTAAGGGAAGGAGAGTGGTACAAAATCACCAGCCTCATCTTCTCCTCTGGAGCCACAGCCAAGGGGCAGATATGGACCGGGATGATGGGAGATGGTTCTGGATGTAGTGGGAGCTTGGTCTTTTTTAAGTTAGGGTCTTTAACAGCTTTTTTTTAGCTTGATTGAGGCAATTTCCAATCAGTGATGAAGGCAAGGTAGAAAGAAATGAGGAATTGCCTCTTTAAACTAGTCCAAAAATAATCAATCAGGGCTTCGAGCCATAAACAGAATTATTTGCTATTTACAGTCACTTTGAACCATTCAGGACCAACCAGTGACCAAGTGGGGCTTGGGTCTATGAATAGGCAATTGATGAGAGTCAGAGTGATTTGAATCCTATAAACCTCAAGCTATCTTACCAGGTTTCAGGTGATAAAAACTGATGTATCTTTGGGCAGACTACCTGCAGGTAGGGATGTGTTATGTGGATAAAAAGGAGGGATAGTTGACCTAGAGAAGCTTTTGAAGTGCTTTCTCTCATTATATTTAAAACATAATTAGTTTTGGATAATATAAGTAAAATCTTGTCAGAAGTTATGGAGTCAATTAGATGACCATTAGTCCCAAGACTGTAGAAAAAAATTCTATATGAAACTTGAAAGGGAATAATGCTATCACTTGTTTTATTCAGAATCCAATAAGAAATGAAAAAAAAAATCAATCATTTCCCAACTCAAGAAATTTTGGAAAAGTCATTTAATTTCAGCTCATATGATTTCCTTTCTGAGTAGAAGTAATGAAAATTGGGAAATCTAAACAGAGTCATAGTTGGATATTTTTCTGGGGTGTAGACATTCTACCAGATATACTTCCAAGGAAGTGTCTACTTTCCCTCCTCACAGTAAATTACAGATACCTATCTCAATATCCTCAACTCATGCTGGTCATCTTAATAAGTTTGGATGAGAAGGATGAGGGAGGATAGACTTTGAGAAAAGCTTGAATATGACCAATGACTAACTGTCCTCTATGCTTGCTCTTCTATCCACCTTTTTTCCTTCATTTTCGGCAATGCCATTGCCACCCGTTTAACATTTCCCCCATACAAACACATTTCTAGTTACACTTGTGAAAGCTCAACTCTTCTGGACAATTTTTGCACTGCTTTGGAAGGGGGGACTCTTTTATGTGTAGGTCAGTATAAACTGACTTCATCAAAAACATCTTCCTCACAGATCTGCTATAGGACTTGCAATTCTTGATATCTAAGTGTTAGTTTTTCCTGGAAATAATATATAAATATCTTCAAGGTTTTATTTCACATTACAATCATCCCTGGATAATGTATCATACTGTAATAAGTATATGAGAATAATTTAGTTCAGAAGATATTCAATTGCAGTTCAATTCAATAAAAATTATTAAACTTCTACAATGTTTGAGTCACTAATCTAAGTTCTGAGGATATTAAATGGAAAAGAAATTTACCACCATCAAGGAATTTACATATTACTGGAGAAATATAGCATTTCTACATTTAATAATTTAAGTAGGGAAGGTGAATTAATAACTAAAGGGGATGAGGGTTGGCTTCCCATAAGAGATACTGGCTAAGTTGAACTTCTAAGGAAGCTAAGGATGCTGAGAGATAAGAATAAGAAACCAGCATTCTTCAAGAATGTAAATCACAAAGTCAGGAAACAGCAAGCAGGATGGTTTGACTGGAACAGGGAATAGGAAAGGAAATTAGGTGAAGAAAATTCATAAAAGTAAACTTGAGCCAGTTTGTGACGGCTTTAAATACCAAGTTGATGAGAATCTATTTTGTTTTACTCCCAGTTGTGAGCTACTGATGATTCTGGAGCCAGAGGAAGTTACATGGGTAGACCCATTCTTGTTTTGGAAGTTTTATGGAGGAGATATTGGAAAAATGGAAAGACAAAGTAGCCCTTAACTGGAAAGATGTTGGCATAGGTCAACTAGGGCTACGAAGAGGAGATGAAGCTCTGAATCAGAATGATTGACAAGTAAGTAGAGAGAAGGGGCAGATGCAAAAAAAATGGGTAGAAGTAGATTGAGAAGTCTTTAAGATAGATTGGAAGTGATAAGTGCATTAAGGAAGAGTATAACATTGAAGATTTTGCTAATATAGAGATTAGTGAATTTCCAAAAAAAATCTAAAGCACTAGGACCCAGTGCAACATATTTTAAAGAGAAAAAAAAGGAAAAGTAAAAAATTTAGCAGCATAGTAGCTACAATAAGCAAAAGGAGCCCAAGAGGATGAAGAAAAACATTAGGGTGCTTTATGGGGAATCTGCCACCTTTTTGTTTACCATAGTAACATGAGAAAAAGATTTATTGTCCCTAGCATATTCAAACTTTCTGAATAATGCTTTGTGTATCTATTTATAACAAGCAGAACAAACTCAGATTAGACTTTTATGAATGAAAGAGAAACTGTATTTCTTTTGAACTTAGATTTAATTAGAACTTTATTCCTAATGCTTTTCCAGACAACTTCTACTGGGTAGGATGGTAGTATCTGCAAAAAGTTGAAAGGGCTTGTTCAAAGTTACATGGCTAGTAAATCTTGGGATTGGATTTTGAATCAGTCTTCTAAATCCCACTTCGGATGTTTGATAAATTATTTATTTAAGTTCTTGAGCCTACAGAATTATGAAGTTACTTTATTTTTTTTTAAATTGATGGATCCCTCCCCATAAAGAATGATCAAATGTTTTTGTTACCTTGAATGCGGAGTGGAAAACTCCTGATTGGTGTTCAAAAATGATTGATGTCTCCATGAGAAAAACGGCTAGGTAACATACTTGAAGGGATTACTCCTGTGAGCTGTGTTATTATTCCAGGGTACCTTAGACTTTTCTATTTTCCTTTCTGACCATTGCAGATATTGTAGATTTGACAGTGGAATTCCCTGGCCAAGTAATGGTGGGAGCCAGGTCAATGAGAGAGTTCCTCAAATACTTTATTTAAAAAAAAGAAAGGGAAAAACCCTGTATACAACAGTTCACATTTTCCTTTATAAGCCCTTCTCTTGTTATTTATATATTGAAATATTTATGGATATTGTTAAACTGGCAATATTATATTGTATATGTTCATTTACATACATATATATATATAATAAGTAAATAATAGAAGACTTATCTATTTAACTTGAGAGGAAATTATACCCAATACTTCTTCATTTCAACCCCGTGTAAAAAAAAGGGAATGTTTTGTCATCATTGACAGTGTGATCACAGTCTACCTTTATAAGCAGAGGAAAGAGATGTTATGAAGGGAGTATCTATAGGGACTACCAGTACGAACCAAGTATGAGAGCTCAAAGATTAGACCTTCAGAGAGGGAAAAATTTCTTGAGTAAAATAGCCCTTAGCAAAAGAAGATGATCATTCATATAACTACAGCTGGAAAACAAAGCAATGTTACAGTCTATGGAAGTCAGAGAGACTTGACATTTCAATAAAGCAATCAGTCCTTTGAGTGCAATAGGAAGAGATGGGTGGAAGGGAAAGGAAGTTGATCTTTTAGTAACTCTAAAATATGTTTACTTTCTGGAGGGAATCTCAGGTCAAGTTTGGAAATCACTGAATTGACACTGTATGAAAATTAAAGATTTAATGGAATGACAGTACTTTTTCTGATGGCATCCATGGATAGGGTTTCATTCCTTCCAAGGTGAAAGAGCATGTCTTGTCCCCAAATCCCCTGAAATGGGATTTTCGGGGCTTCCCTGACCTTGGGTCCAGTCTGATTCTGAAGAAGATGCTGAGGAACGCCAGATTGATTGTATAAACAGTTTAATAATTAAAGTGGGATAAATACTTGGTAGAAGTCTAGGGTGATGGTTAAATGATACAATGGAATTCCTGCCAAGAACCCTCAAAACTCACATGGTAATTATACAGATCAGAGAAAGGAAGGCATTAAACAGTATGTTAGTGCAGATTGGCTGACATTTTGGCCTTAGGTTCAAGACACGAGTGCCATATCTGATTCTGACTAGAGTCCAAGTCATGTGAGCCTTGTTATTGAATCCATGTTGTCATGAATTTTCTCTTGGCTTGCATGAATCTTGGTGTGCATTATTCATAGTGTTCATTAATAGTAACTCCATATTATAGATAGAAACTTTTGCTAGGAAACCCACATTATGCATGCTTGAGACTTTTTCTAGGAAACATACATTTCTAGGATATATTTTTTAGGAAACAAAGTAGTGGCTTTGACTGCACATTATTATGGTTTTCACCAACAGGGAACCCTACAAAGAATATGAATGCTTTATATAGTTTTGTTTCCTGTTTATAGACTTAGTTGAATGATATGCAGTTTCATCAACTTCTGTAAGAAGAAATAAATGTCAGCTTTTGATGCTTCTCTGGGTGCTAGGAACCCCTTTTGTCCACAACTATTGTAAACTAAAAATGAGTTATTCAAATAGCTGGGCATTTTCCCAGAATAAATTCCAGATGTGATTAATGAGTCAAAGCAAATATGAGTTTATCCCTGAAGATTGCTTCCATGTGAACCCAGAATCCTGAAAGGACTCAGGACAATAACATAAAACTAGAAAGTCATCTAGCTCATTAAAGAGCTAAGTGCCTGCATTTGGAGTATTGAGCAGAGACAGAGTAATGGAGAAATCTGGAGGGAAGGGTAGTGAAGTCTTATCACACAGGATCTTCTCTGATATTCCCCTCCTCCCAACTTCAGTCTAGTTTTATTTGATTTCATTTCTACATATGATCTAAATGAAAACTGTGAGAATAGAACATATCTGTAACTAGGGAAGAGCTCCTGATGCCTTTCTTCAGGTCATTGAAATCCCAGGGGGTAGTTAGGGTAAAGCATTCCTATATCCCATGATTCAAGTGATAAGAGAATTGTCATACTTCTTCTCTCCCTAACCATCTCCCACAAATCTGCCAGATTCAATCTTAACTGGAGTCCTATGGTACAATTTCACACCTTTCTTTATCATTTAGTCAGAAAGCAAACTAAATCACAGCCCTAAGAGTAAGGAAGATTAATATTCCCTTCTGAAAGATTGGAACCCTGAAGCAGTTAGACTATTCTCAGGATCCTTGGGGCTCTTTAAGGATCTAATAGTATTTAATGAGCAAGAGGGAATTTTCCTTTTCCCTCAATATCAAAACTGGTGGTCTTTTGCTAAATTCAGTAGTTGCTGTACACCAATATGCTCTATTGGTAAATTTATACACTCCAAAGAAACTACTGTAGTTTCAGATTATTTATATCAATAAAATGATATTATTATCCTATTACCTACAGCTGTTATATCAATAAGTGTTTGTTCAGTTTCAGATAGCTGAATTGAATCTGTCTGCTCCAGATTTCTAAGGACAATGGGTTCTCACTCCAGTATGTGAAGAGTTATTTTTCTGGAGATCTGTGTTCTAACCTATATCTTTTTTCTTCTCTACAACAGGGGTGGGAACCTCTAGCCTGTGGACTCTGTTGGTCTAGCAATGTCAAGACAGCTGCAGGAGGGGACTCAAAATTCAATAAAAAGCTTTTAAGGAGTGAATCAATTAAATACCAACCTAAATATAAACTGAAAATGTTGTGGTCCTTGGCAGAAAAAAAAAGCTTCCCATACCCTGATCTAGGGAAAGGAAATTGCAAAGAAAGTAAATTGAACCTCCAGAATCTGGGTATCTTGGCAGATAAGTAAACATGTTGGAATGAAGCTAAATCTTTAAAAACACATATGAAAATCAGTTTCTTAAATGTAGATAACCATCAGTTGAAATTAAATCTTGTTGGTGACTTCAATCTTTTGAGGCAGCCTAGTATAGATGAAAGGATATAAGAATTAGAAGTAAGATTGTGGGACTTCCAGCCAAGATGTCGGAGAGAAGGCAGGCACTGTGTTAAGTACTCCTCTTTCCCCTCAGAAACAACAAGAAAGAAACTTCTTAAAAGAAATTCAATAGACAAAACCCAGAAAGAGAAGGTAGGAGAGAACACCTACCAAGAAGACCTGACTCAGGGGACTGTGGGTAGACCAGGAGACTAGAGCAGAGGGTCAGCACAGAGACAGCAGCTGGGGAAAAACCAGAGGGCCAGCCTCAGCCATAGTGATTTTGTTGAGTGCATGTAAAATCCAGCTTTTATTCAGTCTTTGGGGGGGGAAGCTATGGGAGAGTGAGTTCCAGTACAGAGTTTCAGAGCAGACCTAGAGAACAAAGAGCTCTGACTGGGGCCTGAGCTCCATACTTTCAGTGGATCCCTTTGCCCAGAAAACACAACAATCAACCCCCCACCCCCTCAGGCTATTGAATGGTCAGCAGAGTTCACACTTCAGAAAGAGATTGACTCCCTCCCACAGGGACCAGCACAGTATTCAAGGTCAACACAGACCCTGCTGCTGAGCTCCCCAAACACTTCAGAGAAAGCAACCAGAGCCCCCTACTTGCCAGCCCTTAGAATTACTTAGCCAAGTGAACAAAGCTTCTAGGATCTTCAAAAGTAAACTTCTGAGAGCCAGTCCCCCCCCAACACAAGATCCTAGAAAGATAAAGGAAGGTCATAGAAAAGGGTGCCCATGGAGAAATAACCCAGAGAGATCTAGCACTTCAGAGGAGAATATGAATTGTTCTCCAGCTCAGAAAGACTTCCTTGAAGAAATCAGAAAGGAGTTTAAATATCAACTGGAAAAACTGGAAAAAGAAACTGAAGAGAAAATTAATACATTGCAAGAGAAAATTAACATCTCAAAACAAGAAAACAAATCCTTGGAAAATCAATTGGACAAATACAAAATAAGAATAATTCTTTCAGATCTTCAATTGGGCAAACGTAAAAAGAAAATGACTTTCCAAACTACACTTGGGAAAATGGAAAACACCTTCAAAAATAAAATTGACCAACTGGAAAAGGAGTTGCAAAAGATTAATGAAGAAAAACATTCTTATCTTAAAAGAAGAATGGAATTGGTGGAAACTAATGACTTCATGAGACAACAAGATTGAAGATTGTGTTAAACTAAATCAAAAGATTGAAAAAATAGAAGAAAATGTAAAATACCTCATCAGCAAAAGCACTGACCTCAAGAACAGATCAAGAAGGGAGAACCTGAGAATTAGAGAACTTCCTGAAAACATTGAAGAGAAAAAAAGCCTGGATTTAATATTACAGGATTAAGTGATGGAAAATGTTCCTGATATCATGGAACCAGAGAGCAAAATAGTTATTGAAAGAATACATTGATCCTTTCCAGAAAGAGATGCTAAAATGAAAACACCAAGGAATGTTGTGGCCAAATTCCAGAACTATCTGATGAAAGAAAATTCCTGCAAGCAGCCAGAAAGAAACAATAAAATACCAAGGAGCTACAGTAAGGACTATGCAGTACAGGGCCACAACAACATTAAGAGATTAAAGGGCCTGGAATGAAATATTCGGAAGAGCAAGGGAGCTAGGAATGCAGGCAATAATCCATTATGCAACAAAGCTAAACCTTCTTTACCAGGGGAAAAAAAATGGACATTTAATGAAATGGAAGACTTTCAATTTTTCATGATGAAAAGACCAGAGCTAAATAGAAAATGTGGACATCAAACAGGAGGCTCAAGAGATGCATGAAAAGGTTAAAAAAAAGGTAAAGAAAAAAACTGCTATCCAATAAGAAGAAATTGGCTATATACTCACTTGGGAGAGTCTTATAACTCTTTAGAATTGTAACTCTATTAGACAGAATATACTTAGCCAGAAGTGATGGACACTCATAACTTTTCTGTGAATCAGATAGAATGATTTAAAAACAATACCTCCTTAAAAAAGGGGACAGTAAGGAGATGGGTGAATGGAGGAGACTGAATGGGGAAAATTTCATTTCATCAAGAGGTACAAAAGACCTATTGTAATTGAGGGGAAGAAGGGAGGAGATGAGAACCACCTGAATCTTCATCTCATCAGACCTGGCTTAAAGTTAATCTAGACACACTCAGTTGAGTTAAGAAATTTATCTTACCTTTCAAGCATTAAGACAGGAAAAGGGGAGGGGGAGGGCGAGGGGAGAGGAGAAAAAGGGGAAAAGGGAAATGGGAAAGAAAGGGGAGGGGGTTGATATAAGAAGTAAACACACTAAAGGTGGTGGTATTCAGAAATAAAACCCTGTAGAATATGGATAAAGGGGAAAAATACAAACAGAAGGAAGATAGCATGGAGGGCAATAAAAAGTTCATAATTATAACTTTGAATGTGAATGGAATGAACTCTGCCTTCAAATGTAAGTAGATAGCAGAGTAGATTAAAAAACAGAATCCTGCAATATGCTGCTTACAAGAAACTTATTTTTTAGAAGAGAGATATAAATAGAGTAAAGGTAAAAGGTTTTGCTTCAGCTGAAGTGAAAAAAATCAGGGATAGCAATCATTATCTCAGACAAGCAGATGCAAAAATAGACATTGGTTTTTTGTTTGTTTGTTAGGTTTTTGCAAAGCAAATAGGTTTAAGTGTCTTGCCCAAGGCCACATAGCTAGGTAATTATTAAGTGTCTGAGACCAGATTTGAACCCAGGTACTCCTGACTCCAGGGTTGGTGCTTTATCCACTGTGCCACCTAGTTGCCCCCTCCTCCTTCTTTCTTAACAAATTATACCCATTCACCTATTCCTTTCAAACACATTTCTGAACTCTCCAAAGAGTAAGAACCATAGCCTACTACTTCTAGGTGTCTTTTCTTGGTTTTGGCTTTGAGTGCCTGCTCTTAAATTTGGTTGTATTTTCTGAAATTCAGATCCTTTCACAGTTTCCTTATGTACTCCAGAAACATGTGTCATTAATGAAGAAAATTAGACAGGAGTTCTCTTCCTATTGTTCATAACCAAAATAGATATTGTTAAAAGAGATAAGAAAGGAAACTACATCCTCCTAAAAGGTACCATAGATAATAAAGTAATTTAAATACTAAATATGTATGCACCCAATGGTACAACATCCAAATTCTTAGAAAAGTTGAAAGAGCTACAGGAAGAAATAGGCAGAAAAACTCTAGTAGTAGAAGACCTCAAACTCCTGTTCTCAGATTTAGATAAATCTGATCATAAAATAAACAAGAAGGAAGCTAAGGAGATAGACTGTTAGAAAACCCAAATATGATAGACCTATGGAGGAAATTGAATGGGGTTAGAAAGGAATATACTTTTTTTCCCTGTGGTACATGGCACTTACACAAAAATTGATCAGGTTCTAGGACATAAAAGCCTAATGATCAATTGCAGAAAAGCAGAAATAGTGAATCCATCTTTCTCAGATCATAATGCAATAAAAATCATATGCAATATTGGGCCAAGGAGATATAAACCCAGAACCAATTGGAAACTGAATAACTTCATTTTAAAGAATGAGTGGATCAAACAATAAATTAGAGAAAGAATTATTTCATTCCAGATAATGACAATAATGTAACAACATCAAAAAGTTATGGGATACAGCCAAGGCAGCTGTCAGGGGATACATTATATCTTTAAACGCTTACATGAATAAATTAGAGAAAGAAGAAATCAATGAACTAAACATGCAACTAAAAAATAGAGAAAGACTAAATTAAAAACCCATAATTAAATACAAAATTAGAAATTCTAGAAATTAAAGAAGAAATTAATAAAATTGAAAGCAAGAAAACTATTGAATTAATAAATAAAACCAAGAGCTGGTTTTATGAGAAAAAAATATAATTGATAAAACCTCTGGTCAATTTGATAAAAAGAACCAAACTGCTAGAATTATAAAAGAAAAAGTTGAACTCATCACCAATGAGGGAAAATTAAAGTAATAATTTGAGAATTATTTTGCCCATCTCTATGCCAATACAGTTGACAATCTAAGTGAAATGGGTGAATATCTACAAAAATTTAAATTTCCCAGGTTAAATGAAGAGGAAATGAAATATCAAAAAACCCTTATCTTAGGAAAAGAATTTCAAGAAGCTATTATTGAACTCCCTAAGAAAATATCAACAGGTCCAGATGGATTCACAAGTGAATTCTATCAAATATTGAAGGAACAATTGGTTCCAATTCTGTATAAACTCTTTGGAAAAATATATGAAGACAGAACTCTGCTTAACTCTTTCTCTGATACCAAGATGGTGCTGATATCCAAACCAGGAAGAGTTAAAGCAGAGAAAGAAAATTATAGACCTATCTCCCTGATGAATATTGATGCAAAAATCTTAAATGAAATCTTAGCAAAACAACTACAAGTTATCAATAAGATCATTATGATTAAGCAGGATATATCCCAGAAATGTAGGGTTGGTTCAATATTAGGAAAATGGTTAGTATAATTAATTATATCAATAACATACCTATCAGAAATCATATGATCATATCAATAGATGCTGAAAATGCTTTAGACAAAATACAGCACCCGTTCCTACTAAAAACCCTAGAGAGTGTGGGAATAAATGGATTGTTCCTTAAAATAATAAGCAGTATCTGTCTGAAACCATCAACAAGCATTATGTGCAATGGGGATAGGCTAGAGGCATTCCCAATAAGATCAGGGGTGAAACAAGGATACCCATTATGACCACTATTTTTCAATATTGTATTAGAAATGTTAGTTTCAGCAATAAGAGAAGAAAAAGAAATTGAAGGAAATACAATTGGGAAGGAAGAGACACAACTCTCACTCTTGGCATATGACATGATGGTATACCTACAGAATCCCCCCCCAAAAATCATCTAAAAATTACTAGAAATGTTAGCAACTTTATCAAAATAGCAGGATATAAAGTAAACCCTCATAAATCCTTAATATATATATATATATATATATATATATACATATATATATATATATATATATATATATATATATATATATGACTAGCAAGATGCAGCAGGCAGAAATAGAAAGAGAAATCCCATTAAAAATAACCTCAGACAATATAAAATGCCTGAGAGTCTACCCACTAAGACAGACTCAAAAGCTTTTTGAAAACAATTACAAAACACTTCTCACACAAATAAAATCAAATTTAAATACCTGGGTAAACATCAACTGTCCATGGATAGGTCAAGTTAATATAATAAAAATGACAATTCTTCCAAAACTAGTTTAGTGTCCTACCAATCAAAATTCCAAAAAATTACTTTTAAGGAGTTAGAAAAATTTGTAAGTCAATCTATATGGAGAAATGAAAAGTCAAGAATTTCCAGGGATTCAATGGAAAAAAAGTGCAAAAGAAGGTGGCTTATCCTTACCAGATCAAAAATTATATTATAAAGCATCAGCCATCAAAACTATCTGGTATTGGCTGAGAAATAGAGTGGTAGAACAGTGGAATAGACTGATAGGTGAAATAGCAGGAAATGACTATAATAATCTGCTGTTTGATAAACCCAAATAGTCTAGCTATTGGGATAAAAACTTTCTCTTGGATAAAAGCTGTTGGAGTATTTAGAAGTTATTATGGAAAAAAAAACTTAGATTAGACCAACACTTCATGCCCTATATCAAGATAAGACCCAAATTTATATAGGATTCAGACATAAAAAAAAATTATTATAAGCAAACTAGAAGATCAAGGAGTAGTTTACCTGTCAGATCTATGAAAAGGGAAGCCATTTATAACCAAGGAAGAGCTGGAGAACATCATTATAAATAAACTAGATAATTTTGATTACATTAAATTAAAAAGATTTGCACAGACAAGACCACTATAACCAAGATCAAAAGAAATGTAGTAAATTGGGAAACAATTTTTGCAACTTTTATTTCTGACAAAGGACTCATTTCTAAAATATTTAAAAAACAGAGTCAAATTTTCAAAAAAACAAGCCATTCCCCAATTGACAAATGGTCAAAGAATATGCAAAGTCAATTTATAGCTGGGGAAATCAAAACAATCTACAGTTATATGAAAAATTGCTCTAAATCATTACTTATTACAGAAATGCAAATGAAAGAATCTCCAAGGTACCACCTCACACCTCGCAGACTGGCCAATATTACCAGAAAGGGCAATGATCACTGTTGGAAGGGATGTGTGAAATCTGGGACACTAATATATTGTTGGTGGAGCTGTGAACCTATCCAACCTTTCTGGAAAGCAATTTGGAATTACAACCAAAGGGCAACAAAAATGAGCATACCTTTTGATCCATCAATACCACTACTGCGTCTCTATACCCTGAAGAGATGATGAAAAGGAGTAAAAATATCACTTGTACAAAAATATTCATACCAACCCTGTTTGTGGTGGCAAAGAATTGGAAATCAAGAAAATGTCCATCAGTTGGGGAATAGCTTAACAAACTGTAGTATATGGATGTCATGGAACATTATTGTTCTATTAGAAACCAAGAGGAATGGGAATTCAGGGAAGCCTGGAAGGATTTGAATGAAATGGTGCTGAGCAAGATGAGCAGAACCAGAAAAACATTGTACACTCTAACAGCAACATGGTATTGATTATCAACCTTGATGGACTTCCTCATTCCATCAGTGCAACAACCAAGGACAATTTTGGTCTATCTGAAATGGAGAATATCATCTGTATCCAGAGAAAGAATTGTGGAGTTTGAACAAAAACCAAAGTTTATTATCTTCATATTAGGGGGAAATAAACTGTTATCTTATTATGTATCACATACTTTATTTTTCTTCCTTAAGGATATGATTTCTCTCTCCTCACATTCAACTAAGATCAATGTATACCATGGAAACAATGTAAAGATTAATAGAATGCCTTCTGTGGGGGCTGGGGGGAGGGAAGCAAAAATGGGGGGAAACTTGTAAAACTCAAATAAAATCTTTCTTAAAAAAGAATTAGAAGTAAGCTGTCTGGGTTCAACAATAAGTTCTTTAGTAAATGATTTAATCTCTCTGAGATGTTCAAAGAAAAGAATTTAAGCAACTTGAGGTTGCAGCTGGTTTTCATTGCTGTCTTTGTATGATTAGTGTGACTTGCATGCAGTAGGCACAAAATAAATACATCTTTTTTTTACCTTTACTAGATTTATGCTGGAATTAGGATTAGTAAAGAGCAGGCTTTCAGAAATGTAAGGCAGAGGGGAAAGGATTGTGGATTGGTACCCTGAATTTGATCTTGATGAGGCTACTTTGGAAATGCAGGTTTTCAAATAAGTTATCCAAGCTTCTAGTCAGTCAAGAAGCATCGAAGCATTTGTCATGCTAGGTACTGTAATTTTTCATTTATATGATGAAAAGTTTGGATTGTGTTGTCTATTACATTCATCTTTCTTCTAAATCTTTTTTGATAAATATAAGTATATGAATTACTGATCATATTTCATATTCATGCTTGATATAAAGAGTTCCCTAAAAGATGTATGCATCTTAAGATTGATGTGACCACTCCAGACTATTTCTAGGCAGCCGAGAAGAGAATGTAGTAACAGATTATAGATATCAACTGTATTGCTTCTACTCAAATGAAATCCCATGCTTCAGAGCCTGCACGTTGAGTTTGGGTATTATCTTTTGCTATTTGTAAACTTCTTTGAAAGACTTTCTGACATTTGTGTGTTTGTGTGTGTGTGTGTGTGTGTGTGTGTGCCTTTTTTGGTAATTTTTTTTCCCTTTTTCCTCCTTATTTTTCTGTGGAATGTTAACTGCATCCAAGCTTGTCTGCAATTCTCAAAATCCTATTTGATTTTGGATTTGAAATTAGGGGTTCACCTATGCAATACCCACCTAACCTCATCAGCTCACTCTTATATCTCAGCATTTGATTCAAGGAAATTATAGATAGATAGATAGATAGATAGATAGATACATACATACATACATACATACATACATACATAGATACATAGATATAGACAGGCAGACAGAGATGATAGATGGAGATAGATAGATGATAGAGAGAGATGAAAAAGATACAGAGAGAGATGATTGAGAGAGATGATAGAGATAGAGAGAGTGAAAGATGATAGATGGATGATAGAGAGAGAAATGATTGATGGATAGAGTGATGGATGGATAGATCAATAGATCTAGATGAAGATATAGAGATATAGATTCTCTATATATACATGTAGATATACATACATACATACATGTATAAACAACATAAGTATATGGATGTACTATATAGTGAATATGTGTGTATATTTGAGTATTTATATATATATATATATATATATATATATATATAACTTACATAAGTAAAATCATTTGTTGGTAATATGGTTATTTATTGGTTACATTAATTAAGTAAAAACATGAAAAATGACATTTTGAAAAAGGGTGATAGAAACTATTTCCATAACAATTTGTATTAATGTTATAAATTGAAAACAGCTAAAATTTAGACTGTCTTAAGCCTAAAAATTGATATTTTATAGTATCAGCAAACTGATAGTAAAATAATCTTGGCTAGATTGAACTAGTCAGGGAATAGTGAGACTTAATTAAGGGTGAGCTTGTTTTTGTTAACTGTGACTGTAATAAGGAAGGACAAAGCAGGGCAGAGCTCCCTAGAGAAATTAAGTCCCTCTGCCGGTACATATTTGCATCACTTCTACAAGTAATTGTCCTATAGAATTTCTTGGAAGATCAAGAGATTAAGATCTGGAGTTACAGATCAAATATAATTCTGTCAGGACTTGAATCCAGGCCTTCCTAACACCAAGACCTGCCCTCCATGATCTATACCATCTCTATATTATAGAACACTATAACCCATGAAAAATAAAGTTTATGTGCAATCTGAAGGTGATGAAAAGGTGAAACTTAACTGTATGTGGGCTTCAGTATAAGATGATGATCTAAATGTAAGAGTAACAAAAATTATATTATCCTGGAAATGAAAGATCAGACACAATTGGTTGATTTTTCATTAAGCACATGGGACAATAAATAGATAAACAGTCTACAGTCTACAGTATTACAGTAACACAATTTGGTTATTTCCTTATGAATAATTTATGGAAGGATATGGAAAAGAGAAGTATAGAATGAGAAGACATAAATAGGTTCTACACTGTGCTCATAGAGTGAAATGGATATTCAAGTATTTTTATTTTGTTCTAAAGCCCCTCAAAAATCAGACCATAGTTTGCCTTCATAATTATGTCATACCCTATTTTAAGATCTTCTAATGGTATTTTCATCTTTAGTTTGACCATGATTTCATTTGTCAGGGAGTCTCTCATTGAAAAGTGGACTTCAAAGATGCAACATGGATTAATGCATAGAGTTCTATTATTTCAGAGACCTCAATTACTCTCCTGCCTGACATTGATAATGTTTCCTTGGGCAAGTCTCTTAACCTATCTGTGACTCAGTTTTCCCATCCATTAAATGTACGAGTTGTCCTCCTTAGCATCTGAGATCCTATGATCCCATGATTCACAGATGCAGAATGGCAAGTGCTTTTTAACTTATAATCTTAGCTTCTGGTGTCTTTGAGAGGTAAAATGACTTATCCAGAGTCTTACAATATATGAATGAGAAATGACTTAAACCTAGGTCTTCCTTATATCCACATTCCTTCTAAGGAAATCGTCATGTGATATTTTCCTTTATAATTCTCTGAGTGTCATTACTGTAAATGAGAAGAACCCTTTCTAAGAGCAGAGAGCATATCTTATTTAAATCTTTTATACTCTTGGCATATGACATGATGGTATACCTACAGAATCCCCCCCAAAAAATCATCTAAAAATTACTAGAAATGTTAGCAACTTTATCAAAATAGCAGGATATAAAGTAAACCCTCATAAATCCTTAATATATATATGTATATATATATATATATATATATATATATATATATATATGACTAGCAAGATGCAGCAGGCAGAAATAGAAAGAGAAATCCCATTAAAAATAACCTCAGACAATATAAAATGCCTGAGAGTCTACCCACTAAGACAGACTCAAAAACTTTTTGAAAACAATTACAAAACACTTCTCACACAAATAAAATCAAATTTAAATACCTGGGTAAACATCAACTGTCCATAGATAGGTCAAGTTAATATAATAAAAATGATAATAAAAATGACAATTCTTCCAAAACTAGTTTAGTGTCCTACCAATCAAAATTCCAAAAAATTACTTTTAAGGAGTTAGAAAAATTTGTAAGTCAATCTATATGGAGAAATGAAAAGTCAAGAATTTCCAGGGATTCAATGGAAAAAAAAGTGCAAAAGAAGGTGGCTTATCCTTACCAGATCAAAAATTATATTATAAAGCATCAGCCATCAAAACTATCTAGTATTGGCTGAGAAATAGAGTGGTAGAACAGTGGAATAGACTGATAGGTGAAATAGCAGGAAATGACTATAATAATCTGCTGTTTGATAAACCCAAATAGTCTAGCTATTGGGATAAAAACTTTCTCTTGGATAAAAGCTGTTGGAGTATTTAGAAGTTATTATGGAAAAAAAAACTTAGATTAGACCAACACTTCATGCCCTATATCAAGATAAGACCCAAATGTATATAGGATTCAGACATAAAAAAATTATTATAAGCAAACTAGAAGATCAAGGAGTAGTTTACCTGTCAGATCTATGAAAAGGGAAGCCATTTATAACCAAGGAAGAGCTGGAGAACATCATTATAAATAAACTAGATAATTTTGATTACATTAAATTAAAAAGATTTGCACAGACAAGACCACTATAACCAAGATCAAAAGAAATGTAGTAAATTGGGAAACAATTTTTGCAACTTTTATTTCTGACAAAGGACTCATTTCTAAAATATTTAAAAAACAGAGTCAAATTTTCTAAAAAAACAAGCCATTCCCCAATTGACAAATGGTCAAAGAATATGCAAAGTCAATTTATAGCTGGGGAAATCAAAACAATCTACAGTTATATGAAAAATTGCTCTAAATCATTACTTATTACAGAAATGCAAATGAAAGAATCTCCAAGGTACCACCTCACACCTCGCAGACTGGCCAATATTACCAGAAAGGGCAATGATCACTGTTGGAAGGGATGTGTGAAATCTGGGACACTAATATATTGTTGGTGGAGCTGTGAACCTATCCAACCTTTCTGGAAAGCAATTTGGAATTACAACCAAAGGGCAACAAAAATGAGCATACCTTTTGATCCATCAATACCACTACTGCATCTCTATACCCTGAAGAGATGATGAAAAGGAGTAAAAATATCACTTGTACAAAAATATTCATACCAACCCTGTTTGTGGTGGCAAAGAATTGGAAATCAAGTAAATGTCCATCAGTTGGGGAATAGCTTAACAAACTGTAGTATATGGATGTCATGGAACATTATTGTTCTATTAGAAACCAAGAGGAATGGGAATTCAGGGAAGCCTGGAAGCATTTGAATGAAATGGTGCTGAGCAAGATGAGCAGAACCAGAAAAACATTGTACACTCTAACAGCAACATGGTATTGATTATCAACCTTGATGGACTTCCTCATTCCATCAGTGCAACAACCAAGGACAATTTGGGTCTATCTGAAATGGAGAATATCATCTGTATCCAGAGAAAGAATTGTGGAGTTTGAACAAAGACCAAAGTTTATTATCTTCATATTAGGGGGAAATAAGCTGTTATCTTATTATGTATCACCTACTTTATTTTTCTTCCTTAAGGATATGATTTCTCTCTCCTCACATTCAACTAAGATCAATGTATACCATGGAAACAATGTAAAGATTAATACAATGCCTTCTGTGGGGGCTGGGGGGAGGGAAGCAAAAATGGGGGGAAACTTGTAAAACTCAAATAAAATCTTTCTTAAAAAAGAATTAGAAGTAAGCTGTCTGGGTTCAACAATAAGTTCTTTAGTAAATGATTTAATCTCTCTGAGATGTTCAAAGAAAAGAATTTAAGCAACTTGAGGTTGCAGCTGGTTTTCATTGCTGTCTTTGTATGATTAGTGTGACTTGCATGCAGTAGGCACAAAATAAATACATCTTTTTTTACCTTTACTAGATTTATGCTGGAATTAGGATTAGTAAAGAGCAGGCTTTCAGAAATGTAAGGCAGAGGGGAAAGGATTGTGGATTGGTACCCTGAATTTGATCTTGATGAGGCTACTTTGGAAATGCAGGTTTTCAAATAAGTTATCCAAGCTTCTAGTCAGTCAAGAAGCATCGAAGCATTTGTCATGCTAGGTACTGTAATTTTTCATTTATATGATGAAAAGTTTGGATTGTGTTGTCTATTACATTCATCTTTCTTCTAAATCTTTTTTGATAAATATAAGTATATGAATTACTGATCATATTTCATATTCATGCTTGATATAAAGAGTTCCCTAAAAGATGTATGCATCTTAAGATTGATGTGACCACTCCAGACTATTTCTAGGCAGCCGAGAAGAGAATGTAGTAACAGATTATAGATATCAACTGTATTGCTTCTACTCAAATGAAATCCCATGCTTCAGAGCCTGCACGTTGAGTTTGGGTATTATCTTTTGCTATTTGTAAACTTCTTTGAAAGACTTTCTGACATTTGTGTGTGTGTGTGTGTGTGTGTGTGTGTGTGTGTGTGTGTGTGTGTGCCTTTTTTGGTAATTTTTTTTCCCTTTTTCCTCCTTATTTTTCTGTGGAATGTTAACTGCATCCAAGCTTGTCTGCAATTCTCAAAATCCTATTTGATTTTGGATTTGAAATTAGGGGTTCGCCTATGTAATACCCACCTAACCTCATCAGCTCACTCTTATATCTCAGCATTTGATTCAAGGAAATTATAGATAGATAGATAGATAGATAGATAGATAGATACATACATACATACATACATACATACATACATACATACATAGATACATAGATACATAGATATAGACAGGCAGACAGAGATGATAGATGGAGATAGATAGATGATAGAGAGAGATGAAAAAGATACAGAGAGAGAGATGATTGAGAGAGATGATAGAGATAGAGAGAGTGAAAGATGATAGATGGATGATAGAGAGAGAAATGATTGATGGATAGAGTGATGGATGGATAGATCAATAGATCTAGATGAAGATATAGAGATATAGATTCTCTATATATACATGTAGATATACATACATACATACATGTATAAACAACATAAGTATATGGATGTACTATATAGTGAATATGTGTGTATATTTGAGTATTTATATATATATATATATATATATATATATAACTTACATAAGTAAAATTATTTGTTGGTATTATGGTTATTTATTGGTTACATTAATTAAGTAAAAACATGAAAAATGACATTTTGTAAAGGGTGATAGAAACTATTTCCATAACAATTTGTATTAATGTTATAAATTGAAAACAGCTAAAATTTAGACTGTCTTAAGCCTAAAAATTGATATTTTATAGTATCAGCAAACTGATAGTAAAATAATCTTGGCTAGATTGAACTAGTCAGGGAATAGTGAGACTTAATTAAGGGTGAGCTTGTTTTTGTTAACTGTGACTGTAATAAGGAAGGACAAAGCAGGGCAGAGCTCCCTAGAGAAATTAAGTCCCTCTGCCGGTACATATTTGCATCACTTCTACAAGTAATTGTCCTATAGAATTCCTTGGAAGATCAAGAGATTAAGATCTGGAGTTACAGATCAAATATAATTCTGTCAGGACTTGAATCCAGGCCTTCCTAACACCAAGACCTGCCCTCCATGATCTATACCATCTCTATATTATAGAACACTATAACCCATGAAAAATAAAGTTTATGTGCAATCTGAAGGTGATGAAAAGGTGAAACTTAACTGTATGTGGGCTTCAGCATAAGATGATGATCTAAATGTAAGAGTAACAAAAATTATATTATCCTGGAAATGAAAGATCAGACACAATTGGTTGATTTTTCATTAAGCACATGGGACAATAAATAGATAAACAGTCTACAGTCTACAGTATTACAGTAACACAGTTTGGTTATTTCCTTATGAATAATTTATGGAAGGATATGGAAAAGAGAAGTATAGAATGAGAAGACATAAATAGGTTCTACACTGTGCTCATAGAGTGAAATGGATATTCAAGTATTTTTATTTTGTTCTAAAGCCCCTCAAAAATCAGACCATAGTTTGCCTTCATAATTATGTCATACCCTATTTTAAGATCTTCTAATGGTATTTTCATCTTTAGTTTGACCATGATTTCATTTGTCAGGGAGTCTCTCATTGAAAAGTGGACTTCAAAGATGCAACATGGATTAATGCATAGAGTTCTATTATTTCAGAGACCTCAATTACTCTCCTGCCTGACATTGATAATGTTTCCTTGGGCAAGTCTCTTAACCTATCTGTGACTCAGTTTTCCCATCCATTAAATGTACGAGTTGTCCTCCTTAGCATCTGAGATCCTATGATCCCATGATTCACAGATGCAGAATGGCAAGTGCTTTTTAACTTATAATCTTAGCTTCTGGTGTCTTTGAGAGGTAAAATGACTTATCCAGAGTCTTACAATATATGAATGAGAAATGACTTAAACCTAGGTCTTCCTTATATCCACATTCCTTCTAAGGAAATCGTCATGTGATATTTTCCTTTATAATTCTCTGAGTGTCATTACTGTAAATGAGAAGAACCCTTTCTAAGAGCAGAGAGCATATCTTATTTAAATCTTTTATACCTCCCTTTCCTGTAGCTATTTGCATAGTATTCTACACACAGTGGGCACTTAACAAATCTTTCTTGAATGCATGATGAATGAATATGTTTTTTTTGTCTAGACATTATATATTTAATATTGATGTTAATGAGAATGCAGGCATTTGAGAGAACCACCCAGGCTAAGGTATAATTTTCGCCTGGGGCAGTACGAGGGTGATAGCAAACTGAGGTTGATGTGGGATCTCATGAGCACATGATTATTTTGACCTTCACAGTAATTGTGTGAAGTATTTGACTTTCAAAACTTCTCTTTATTCTTCCTGATAAATATAAGGACAGGAGTGACTAGTCTCCTCTGAGAGGTAGGCAATGAAGTCTTCTGAATTTAAGAAAGGCATGGATAAATAAATCATTGCTGACCACCTTTCAGGAATAGTTGTATGTCTTGTACATTATCTTTAGGGGTTTCTGTTAAATATTATATTCTGAATTTAAATGAGTCATCTTGATGGATTTGTATGTTTGTACTAAGAAATTTCCCTGAAAACCTTATTAGTTCTCCATAAATCTCTATGTCTCTTTTTCTTCCCCACCCCCAGCCTTTCAGGCATCTTAATATCCAATGATATATTGTTAATAGGAGGAGAAATTCTGACTTTTTCCAATTGTGTGGCAATCTACTGTCAGTACAAAATTATAGACAAATAACTTGGCAGAGTACAGAAGTGTCAAATGTATGATCTTTAATATTCCTGAACACAACCCAAATTAGAATACAAAGTAATTGGTGAATATTTAGGAAATAAATAAAAATATAATAAGATATAAACAAACATATTTTAAAACTACTTTTATATATGTCTCAAAGGGATCCTCACATATAGATTAATGAATCTTTTTCAATTTCAGTTTGACACCCCTGGTGTAGTTGATTGGATGTTGCTAGAATAAAAAAAAAGAACTCAGGTTCAAATCCCACCTCTGATATACATGACTATCATGGCTACCACAATTACAATTACCACCACTTTCATCACTACAACTTATATTAAAATGTAATTTGCAAGATTGTTTTAGGAATGTTTTTCTTTGACATCAGATGGCTGGTCTGGATTTCAAAGTATCTTGCTCCTTCACAACATTAATATGTATATCTTTCTAGGCTATCTTTTAATGGCTCTGTGAATGAGAGTCTAAACCAACAGATGTGTTATCCTCAGCAAAAGACCTAGGGACTACTTGTGCCTGGAGTACTTAAGACAACAATTGGCTTCCTCCCCAAAATTACCATAGAATGGCTTTCCCACAATCCCCAAAGAGCTCACATTGGTTCTGTGGAACTTAATCACTGATCAGAAGAACAACTGTTATAAAAATCATGCTTATTCATGAGGGGAATTACAGTGGTACATGAAAATACTACATTAATGCTTCCAAGTTATACCCCACTTTCTTTTTTATTGGGAAAATAGTTCTGTCATTGGGGTTAATGCAGGAAAAAAAAGGGGAACAACACTGCATTGGGGAAACATGAAAAGATAATAGAGATGGAAGGGATTTTGTAAGAACTCAAATTCTGCAAATACTTTTCATGTACTTACAATGTGCAGACCATTATCAATATACTCAGGTATAAAAACAAAAACAGAAAAGTCAAGCATTTCTTGATCTTGAAGGGATTACCTTCTTGTGGAGAAGCCTGTATTCTCTACTCCTTTGACATGACCACAACTAGTTTAAACCCTTAACACTTCACACTTGATTATTGAAATAGTCTCTCAACTTGCAGCCCTGCCTATAAGGAAGTAAGAAATTTGCACTACATGACCTTTGTGGTCCTTTACAGTTCTGAAACTCAGATGTGACAATCTTATGCATTTCACCTACCTTATGAACAAAATACATTGTGAGAGGAATTGAGAAATATAATATAAACTTTTTCAAGATATTTGTTGCAGCTCAAGAAGACAGATGGAAAATTCACTAACAAGTGAATGAATGATGGGAGTCTAGAACTGTAAGGGACAAAGTAGTGTCATTTAATTGAATCCTCTCATTTTTTAGAAGACAAGATTGAGGTGCAGAGATGAAATTGATTTATTCAAAATTTTACTGGCTATAGGGAATAAATCTAACCTCCAAAGTCAGCATGGTATACTAGAAAAGGGAGCTCATATTAAGAAGGCATGATTTCAAATCCTGACCTTATAGTTAACCAACTATGTGATTTTGGGTTAGTTACTTAACTTCTCCGACCCTTACTTAACTGTAAAATGAGTTGAAGGCTCTTGATGGCTTCTGAGTTTCCTTTTAGCCCTAAATCTATGATCCTATGAATAAGTCAAATTCAATAAGCCTACGCTAATGGAGAACAGAGAGAGATGATATATATCCACTGGGAAATGTAAGATTCTAGAATATAAAAGCTGAAAAAGAATTGAATTATTTTCTATCTCAATCTCCCATTTTACATTTTCTTTGTTTCATTGAGGGTAGTGGAAAACATGAACCTACTATTTTTTAAGAGTTAAAGCTAGCTCTGAATATATAAAGATAAAAATTTCTGGCTTTCCCTAGCCAAAATTTTTTTTCTGCATTTTTTGACTGCTGAGACATTCACTCAAGCTTTCTTTCCCAGCCCATAAATTTCTAACAACTGTTAGTCTTTGTATAACTTTGTATAACTTAACTTTCACTTTTATTCCAACTCAAGTTGCCTATTCTCCTTGTTTCCTCTTGCCAAACTGAAAGGCTCTGAATGACCATGCATGCTGAAAATAAATTGCAATCCTAAAATCTGATACCAGCAAGAAAGATAAAGGCATGAGGAACCTATAGACTTCCTAACTTCAGAGGTAAAGTGAAGAAGTTGAAGGGCTAAAGGAACTCTGAGGCCAATACTCAGGATTTCTCACTAGGTAAAAGTGGCTAGCAAATTCTTTTGACCAACAAAATAAACTGTCTAATCTGCTGGATACAACCTACTATCCCATCTTCTACCCAAGCTAGTCTCAGTGATGAAAGCAAATTTTGAAGATGGTAAAATCAGAGGGGAAGAGAAAAATACAGGTGTGCATATTTGGAAGCATCTGTTTCTGTGAATGATAAGGTTCTATTTCAAGGAATCTACTCACTGACATTTGAAAATTGAGTGAAGGACAAATGGGTGTTTAACCTAAAGAGCAGACTTTTGAGGAACAGTATAGAGGTATTCAAGAATTTTAAGGCTTTCTTATTTTAGGGAAAGGATCAAACCTTTTCTAGTTGATCCAGGAGAGCAAAACCAGAACAAGTGACAATTTCTGAGACACATTTAGAATAGATACCAATAGATTCCCTTGTAAACTGAAGGTATCCAATGGGAAAGGGCTGCTTTGAGAGGACATGAATTCACCTTCCTTGGAATGTTTTACCTAGTAGTGGCAAGATGGCCAATAGGCAGATATATTGATTCTATTAACATATTGATTAGTTTTAATGATTGCAAAGTTCCCTTCAAAGTCTCAAAATTCTTGTACTTTTCTATTTCAGAATTGGAGTATTAATCTCAGAGAGTTTCAAAACTGTAAATTTCAGAAATAGATTGTGAATCCAAAACTTTCTTGCCCCCATGTGTTTTCCCCTTTAAGGCAGGGTGATACTCTATAAGCATCAATGATTATACCAGGACATGTATAGGTGCCCATAGTGGGTAGTAATTTATGACACATCATATGCCTTTGTGCTAAATGATCCAAACTGCTTTTTTAAATTCATGGATGGAGGCTTTTATCATTTTTTGTCTGTTTCTTCTTTTACTATCAGGCTATTTATTACTTATAATTTTCCACTGCTTTCCATATACATGTCTACAACAATCTACTCCTTTCTTCTAATTTGCTGCTTCTAATATCCTATATACTTGGAACACAGGTGATGAAGCTTATTGTCACTTAATATCACCACTGAAGAGAATTTAATTTTTCTTTTATGAACTTGATGAAAACAGCAAAATTCCTATAATCACACCTCTTAGGCCAACTAACCACTGTCAGTCTAATTATGAAAAAATGCTTTAAAATAATTTTAAATACCTAAACTTTCATTAGAAATAGAAATGAAATAGATTAGCAGAGCTGATCAATCAATAAAACCTTCTCTGAGCATAAAGAAGAATATTTGACACTGCCATATCAACCATTAATACCTATGGAAGGAACAATGATTTTGGTTTCTAGAGAACATAGGAAAAAATGTCCTATTCCAAGAGTCCATTGGGTCCTTCTCTGTCTTGCTTCATAGTTCATTTGCATAGAAACCATCAGAACAATGGACTTATGAGGGATCCATGTGACAAAGCTCAAACCTTTATCTTTGTAGTTTTGCTATGTGAAGTCTACAAAATGATTAAAAGAAACCTAGGTTCAGGACCCAAATATGAGTTAAAAAGGAGTTTGGGGCTTCCCTCATATTGAAGTCAAGAATAAGGAACTTTGAGCAACAGTAGAACAAAAGTAGTTTAAAAATACTTCTCTAAAACAATTTAAATGCTCTCTGTGTAGTCTTGTTTAGAGAATAAATTGATTTTTAAGCCCTTTCCTCACTATTACTGAAAGCTTAACTTTAACCTGACTGATATTCAAATATGTACTAACTAGAAATTACTGGAATCCATATTTATGCTGTTTGATTTAAGCAATAATATTAACTTAAAGATTTCAGATCCTTACATAGTATGATGATTTTTTGCAAGTCATCTAAACTATACTAAAATAGAAATCCCCTCTATTCCAAATCATGGTTCTCTGGCTACCTCCTGAGACAGCTCATTCTCTATCTGAAATGAGTGATGGTTAGGAATTTCTCCCTTATGGCAAATCAAATATTTCTATTTTGAAGAAATTTTCATTGGCAATACAGAATTTCACAGTTTTGTAGCTCAAGTCCTTTTAAGTGTGTTTAGAAGGAATATTCGAGTGAGATTAAGGGAAACTGCTAAATTATAATATTCTAGTCACAAATTATTATTATTATTCTAATTTGGGGATATTAATGGCTGGGGGAGGCTAACATGAATTACTTTCATTTGTAGCATACAGACTCTTTGTTGTAGCTTCCATCCTCCTTTGGGGAGTACATATCATCACTCCAATTATGATTACATTGAATGAGAGGTTTGAAAAAGTAGCTTCATGAACCTGATCTGCCAACCAACCCCTTTAAGGGGATAAAGTGCATGCCTTCTTCGTTTCCCAGCATGCAGGAGTTTTTCATTGATATGAAAATGAGCTTTGTGGCTGTTCTGTGATGCCAATCCCAGCAAACATCATCTCATTCTATACACAGGAACATTTAAAGAAGCAGTGAGGCGAGGCAGTCCATTTCCAACCATTAGGAAGGCTGCTGAGCAAAACAGGAAAAAGGCAGAGGGCAATTTGACCTCCTGTTTCTCACCTGAAAAAGGGATATTAGCTGTTCTTGATGCAGGCTAATCTTTCAAGGAGGCCTCTAGAGACCGATAAGTATCACTAGTCAGAAATCTTTGGTCATGTTTTAACAATTCACACTTCTTCAGAAAATGTAAAGCTGAATAAATTTATAATTAACTGCATAAAGAAAAATAGTCACAGAAAGTTCCTTTAGTGTCATACAGACCATATTTTACATTAAATTTCACTGAAATACAGCTTTTAGAAATGTATTTAAAGAATATGAGTTGGGCAGAATCCAGCTAATTGATGTTTCTGTTCTATAGAAACAAAATTTGAAAGGATGAAATGTAATTTGAATGTCCAAGGCAAACTCATTTGCAGGAAGAAATTTATCCTTATCATGAAGTGCCAGTACTTTAAATTAACTGGTAAACTAGTCTGTGTACCTTAGTCACAATTTGAAAATACTGAAAGGCTTAGGGTACAACAAACAAACAAGAAAGCCAGACAAATGATTGCATGGACCACCCTCATTTCTCTCTGTTAACAAACTAGGTTTGAAGGGAGCACAGGAGGCTGGAATTTTCTGATCCAAACAAGTCTTTACTGTGGACAAGATAACAGTCACTTCTTGAAGAAGGATTAGATACTTTCTAGAATAATCACTTCTTCCCCTGGTTCTGTGACACCTATAATCCAAGTCCTTCATCCAGAACCATAGCAAAAAGTAGGATAGAGAAGATAAAATTTCTAGGACACTAGAATTTAGCCAGAGCTTATGGTATTTTTCATTCTGGCAGATTAAAAAGCAACTGAATTTAGTATGTTTTAAGAAAAATAATTCTTAAACATAGAAAGATAACTTCTCCCACTTGAAACCACACCCTGTTTACTAACTCAGGGGCAAATGAAAACTCTTGGTGCTTTGGGGATTTTTTATCCTCCCAGTGTGTTACTGAAAAGTCTGACATATCATCCAGGTAGCTTTCTTTATCCAATTGAATTTTTCTTTAAAAGCTGACTGGAGTCTTCACTCCACCCCTGAAGCCAATATGGATTCTTTTTGAACAAGACCATGAAGAAGGCGATATAAGTCTTCATCAAAATGTATTATACTTATTGGGGTAATTATTTCCATATCAGTAAGAATGAACATAAAGAGATTACCTTCATCCCCAGTAACTATCTCTGCACCAAGATAATAGAATGTGTTGCTCATCTGATACAGTCTCCTGAAAGACACTGTAAGAGGTATCTCTATCATATTGCAGGAAAAAGAAAAAGAGAGATAACTGTTCTTGAGATCTCTGGACCTGGAGATGATTGAAATAGATCTGGATATCAATGAAATGTTGAAATTTCTAGACTTTCACAATTTGTCCAACCTGCTGGTCACTAAGCTCATGATTGGGATGAAATTCAAAACACCAAAAGAATCTATTTAATATTTATTTTTGTCTTCTTTCCAATAAACTCGGAAAGAAAAAACCAAGAACCCCCCCCCACAAAAAAAAAAAAAACAAGAGATTAGAAGGCACAGTTCATGATGCCTGCCTGGGACCAGATTTTCTGATACTTTGGGTGCCAGAATGACTACTAAATCTTTGTCATGGCATTTGAAGCCTTAATGTTTTTGTCCTTCATTTCAAAGAAGACTATGACATCAGGGAGATGATGCCAAGACAGCATGTGAATTGGAATTGAGTGAGTGGGATGCTGTGCTAAGTCACAAGCCTTTCTCCTCTAAAAACCATCTAACAAGCACCAATATATCCTTCCTCCTTTCCCAACTCAGAAAGCTGTCTTATATAACAGTGGTTTCAAAAACTTTCGATCACACATCCCATCAAAAAGTAATTTTTTTGAGCCTAGACATCAAATAGGTGTATAACTTTGCATATATATATATATATATATATATATATATATATAATGCATGTTTCCCAATAACTAATAATGTTATGCACATTATAAAATTTTATAAGTATTATAATTTTTAAAAGATGATATAAATAAGAAATCATATTTTACATCTGAGTCAATAAGAAATCTATGGATTTTATTGAGTAGGAAATTGACTTGAACCTTAGGAAAAGCAGCTGGTAAGATTGTAGGCAGAGACTTATTCGAATGCTATTTCACTAGTCCAAGTGTTTGAAATAGGGTGATGTTTATATGAACAGAGAGAAAGGAACAGGTACAAATACAGAGATGGAACTAACAAGAATATTCATGGGGCAGCTAGGTGGCACAGTGGATAGAGCACTGGCCCTGGAGTCAGGAATACCTGAGTTCAAATCCGACCTCAGACACTAAATAATTACCTAACTGTGTGACCTTGGGTAAGCCACTTAACCCGATTTCCTTGCAAAAAAAAAAACAACTAAAAAAAGAATATTCATAACTGTTCAGATATTCATGATGAGGAAGAATGTGGGATGCAAGATGATACTGAGGTTATGAATAAAGTTGACTAGAAGAATGATGGTGTTTTTGGCAACAATAGAATTATTTAGAAGAGAAATAGATTATGGAATGTAGGAGATAGTAATGTGAAATCTAGAACAAAGATCTTACCGCATGTATATTGGCTTATTATATGACTTACTCTATACTGACCCAAAGGAAAAGGAATGGAAGAGAGCTTTTTGATAATTATTTACTATAACCACCAGGATCTTGTTCCTCTAATTTACCTCTCTCTTTTTTAAACCAATGCCTGATGAAAACCATGGTCCTCAAGGTTTTATGGATGAATATTACTGTAGATTATGGTTTGGTCTGTCATAGTGCTCCAATTACAGTACAGTTTATTGGTTTAGGTTGCCATTCTTTGAAGTCTGTATTTTAACATATATATTTGTCATGTCAATCCATGAAAGACAGCAAACTTCTAACTACAAAATGTTATTTATTTTCTTATGTGATACTCCATTAAACATTAAATATAAATGAATGATAGCAGAATAAAAATTGCTCCAAAGAATATTTCTGTATTACTAGGTATTCAATTTATCTATATCATCATCATCATCCTCACCATCATCATCATCATCATCATCATCATCCTGCTCAATCTCATTCCCCTCTTTTCAGTGATGATCCTATTATTTCTTAATATTTAAGGTTATATAAACTAATACATGAGTGAATTATGTAATTGATTTTTGTTAAATTAAAGCTGTTACAATGTGACCTCAATCTCTGTAGGCTTGCCTGAAGTATCCTTGCATATAGGCAGTATATAATGGATAGTATATAACTCATGCTGTTCCTACAAAATTCAAACAAAACTCAATTATATAATCTGACTATGTATCAGCTTATATAAACTTAAATACTAAGAAATAATGGGATCATGTCTTGTTTAATATCCATTTCTATCTAAATCACTGAAAAGAGGGGAATGAGATTGAGCAGGATGATAATGATGATATGATGATGATGATGAGGATGAGGATGATGAGGATGATAAAGATAAATTGAATACTTAGTAATACAGAAATATTCTTTGGAGAAAATTTTATCCTGCTATCATTCATTTATATTTAATATGTAATGGAGTATCACACAAGAAGATAGCATTTTGTAGTTAGAAATTTGCTCTCTTTCATGGACTGACATGACGAGTCTTTGTCATCTGAAATGTTTGAATTCCCTGTAGCTTGGAAATTGTGAGGAAACATCTATTGAAATATTTCTTCAAGTATTTGAGAAGCAGTATTATATGCATGTGTTGTCAGTAATGATCCAGTCTCTGATAATTGTACACTTTCAATACAGGTGGTGCAGTGAGTAAAAATCAAAAAGAATCACTTTCCTGAGTTCAAATCTGGCCTCAGACACTTATTAGCTGTGTGATCCTGGGAAATCACTTGTCTGACACATCTGTAAGACAAGATCGAGGAATACATGCCCTAAATGGAGAAGAAAACCCCCAAAAGGATCATGAAGAGTAGATCATGACTGAAAAATGACTGAACAACAATGCTGGCAGAATTCAAGAAGCTATATTGTTATAACCTATTGGTATGTAAAAAAGCAATCTGATGTATAATGCAGGCCACCAGGTTGTATTGTGCTGGTTTTTTTTTTCCTAATCTGCTAAATTTTTACTATCTATAGTGATGTGCTGTATAGCATTTGTCATCTTCTTGCATAATCTGCCTTGATTACTGAGTCTGGGCAACTTAAGGATAATCTTTTTATGATTTCTTGGTGGAAATCATTCAGTCCTGAATGACCATAATAAATTGTTCAATTCCACAAGCAAATCTGCATGGCTCATCCATTTGTTTCATGTTTCTTTGTCAGCATCAGAATTTTGTTGTCTAAATTCATCTGAAT